>NC_143508.1:7698560-7850075 GCF_051622355.1 Phaseolus vulgaris
TTCTCTAGGCATCTCTATCACTATGCTCTCTGTTCAGTTTCATTGCTAAATTCTAATGCTTCCTCCTACTGCTGCTGAAATTTTTATACATCTTCATTTCCGTAACTTTTTTTTAAAGAAAAATGTTACTTTTTTGACAATTACATAATTAAAGATACTACTAATTTATAATCTTTCAAAGTTTATTCATCTTCTTATATTTTGAGGACTCACATTTAGGTTGTAATATAAATAAGTCACCATTAAGTTGTCAAATTTTTTTCTAAATTAAACCTGTCAACATGACTTTTTTTTCAAATTAAGAGTTTAAAACATATATTTTATTGATTAATAAATGATGATGTAGATTAGCAATTTTATTGAAGCAAAGAAAAAGTTCTACAAAATTAAAAATTCAAGTAAAACACAATTTGGATTTGGATTTTTCAAAAAATAAAAATACTTAGTATGTTAGGATAAAATAAACCTAAAAAAATTCTGATAAATATTTCTTTGATCGGAAAAATAATTAAATTAACTTTAATTTAAGGTCGTGATAAAAATATAACTTTAAAATTTGACAAGGTTATTTATATTACATTCAATAGAAGGTGTTGGAGAAGGTGGTTTTGTGTAAAATTAAGGAATTTGGCCATAGAGCATTTTCTTAATTATTTTTTCTCTTATAAAACACATTCTATCAATTTGCATGAATAAAAATATGTTCAAATAGTTGATAATTTAAATTTATTAAAAAAGTAGTCGTCAAAACTACTCTTATTTTAAAATCTGCCAATTTGATTATTTTCTCTTTCTATTCTAATGGTCTCTTTAATTATTCTCCCCACGCTTTGGTTCTCCCATTATTCTCTTCTTACCCCCCTTTTCAATTAAAACTATATGATCTTTAAGTTTTTTTATAAGGATTAAGAAAAAAAAAAGTACATGTGAATATTTTTTTAATAAATTGTATTTATTAATCACTATTTGGAAAATTAATTAATGCAGTATAAAAAATAATCCTATTTTATTTTGGGTGAAGTTAGAATAAAATCTTTTTATTTTATTGAAAAAACACTAAAAAAAAATCATCAAATAGAAACCAATTTTTAGAGAATAAAATATTAGTTGCAATAGTAATTAAATTAAAGACTATTTTAGAAACTAAAAAAAATTAATTTTTAAATTAGTTTCTATTATTGTTAAATTAGTTTCTATTAGTGTTAAAAAAAGTTTGTATCTATGTAGTAGGTATTTGTAATTTTGGTTTTTTTTTATTGTCCTTCTTTTCTTATATGTTTCTATTGAATAATTTTTTTAAGATATCATCAATTAATATTTTTCAGGACTGCATTCTTATTAAAAAAGAAAAAAAAATAATTACTCGTCTTGTTTCTCATAACCATAAATGATAAATGTAATACAATAATGAAAATAACTATAAATTATTTTAAATATTATATTAAGTACATTATAAAAAAATAATTTTTTTCTTTAAAATTAGTTTGTTATTAAATAATTTTTATATAATTATATATATATATATATTTTATCGACAATAAACAATAAATAAATATGAACCACTTCAGGAGTATTAAATCCTTATACAAGAACTCACTCATAATTTTCATCACAAGATTTACTTTAAAGTTTGCCAAAACAGAACTTTTTTAACTAATTCAGAGAAAAACATCTAGGAGAAACGGTCAAACAACTTGAATAAATACGTCATGAGATCATTCTCATACAAACTAACGAATCTATGTATCTCGAAAAAAAAAAATCACAAACTCTGACATGAATGTAACTTGTCTATATAATGTTTTTATACTGTTAAAGGTTTGAATAGATGCAGAGTGAAATGAGAAATAACTACGTATATGTCTTGTCTATGATATAATCCCAATAGAGAAATGCAGATCCTAATGCTTTTTGAAGCAATGAAGTTGGCACAAGAATAAGACGTGGTGGGATAGACACTTGGCGCAGAGTCTCTAATGGAACTCATCTTTCACTAAGATTGGTCATCGTCTATGAGGACAACATATATGTTCCTTGTCACACTTTGTTCTTATTAGGTTCACATTAACACGGACACCTAATTTGGTCAAAAAATACAAACTTCTCATAAGTGCTTTCTGCATACCCTTCTCTCTTTCTCGAGTAAACTGCAATCTAAGTTAACACACACACAAAATTATAAAATAGAAACATTTAAAATAAAAGTATTTCATAACTTTATAAACTAATTTCAAAACCATTTTAAAAATCGAAAAGTTTTAATCTTCAAATTATGTTGCATTGTTATTAAATAGATTTCTAAACTTATCATTAGTTATTCTTTAAAATTACTGATAAATTTTTTAACTATTTGAATTTGAATTTATACAAGAAAATCATTAAATAGAAACTAATTTTAGAGACAAAAAATAATTAGTTGTTATATTGATTAATTAGAGACCATATTGACTAAATTAGAGACCATTTTAGAGACTAAAAAAAATTTGGTTTCTAAATTAGTTTTTATTATTTAAATAGTTTCTAAATTGGTATCTAATTAGCTACCAAAATTTTTGTTACTAGATTTAAAATATAAATAATTGGTAGTTAAAACCTTGGTAGCTAATTAGATGCCAATTATAAACTATTTAACCATAATAGAAACTAATTTAGAAACCAAAAATTATTTTAGTCTATAAAATAGTCTCTAATTTAGTCAATATAGCAACTAATTATTTTTAGTCTCTAAAATTGGTTTCTATTTAATGATTTTCTTGCATGATCTCTAATTATACTATAGTAGTTAATTATATATATATATATAAACATTAATTTAGTCATTTTTTATATTAACTTATTTTATTTATGTTTCTCAAAAAAACTTTTCAAAATAATATTAATACTATATTTTATAATTATGAAAATCATAAAAAATTTATTTAATAAAAGAAATAAAAATATGAAAAAGATCATATGAATAAAAATATACCAATTTTATTATATTTCATAGGTCATGTGCTATATAACATGTTTTTTTTCTCACATTCCCTTATCAATCCAAACACATCTTAAAAATGATCTTTATATATATATATATATATATATATATATATATATCAATATATATAATACATAAAATTTCCCAAAATCAATATCCATATCAAAAGGATAAACTCTATCATATCAAAATTGATTCGCTTTCACTACTATTATATGCAGCAGTACAATCATCCCAGTAACACACAAATATGCAAGAGTAAGTTAATTAAACTCAAAATAAAGTAATATATATCACCATCATTATCAATCATATTATCATTATGCATGTGACTGCAATAAACTAATATATACAGTCACATGTCATAATTAAATATGAGACATCCTTTGTATTATTCTAAAATCATGATAAAGTAGTATCACCAAAGACTAATACCTAATATATCCTAGACCCACTAGGCCTTAGTTGGTCATGTCTCTGATGTTAGAGTGACAAAAAACATTTGATACCAAGTCAAACATACACCTACTACCAAGTTAGATATAAGTCTCTCTTAGTTTCTCACCACCTGAATTCCTCTATATGTAACTTGACTAGAGTGAAGTTGAGATACCCCCTATTAATGTGAGTTTCGTGTTTATTACTACAATCGAAGACACGATCCACCCTGGGTCCATGCAATCGCTTAATCAAGGCCACCCATTTACGACAAAACCTTATATACACATAAACCACTTCATATACATGTATTTAAGTAATGCAATGGGATTCATCACCCACAAAGGGTTATCCAAAAGGACATATGTCATGCATACACCATGTCCTATACCTCAACATTAATTACATATGTATCTAAAGCATATATAATTAAATATCACCTTTTATACATCGAATCATTCATAAACATGTATAAAACATTAAATAAACATCACATAATCATCATCTTAGTATATTGTCACTTGAGTAAGCTCCTCTTGCTTGAGCGACCTCGTCATCATAAAGAAGATAACATGCATTTAGCTTGAGAGACTCACTTGCCACTTGATCAAAATGTAACTTGAGAGTAACACCCTTCTAGGTCTCTCCTCCCTCGAATGACCACCTCATCACTCGTGTGATAGTCGCTTATAGTCAATGTTTGAGTGACATCCATTTATTGGAAGAAGTCAAACAAGTCCCAAAAACTCCTCCAAAATCATAAGACACTTCAACATCCAACTAGTGCTTGAATGCTAGTGACACATGTCACACAAAATGACACGTGTACATTGCATATCTCTGAAATGTTTAGAAACAACGTTTGGGCCACCAAATAGATTGCTTGAGTGTCTTGTCCAATGCTTAAGTGATATGTTTCTAGAGGAGAGAGAATAATCTTAACATCTCTCTTACTTTGCAACTCCTCATTTGAGCTATAAAGCATGTTGCTTAAACGACCAACTCATTGTTAGAGCGACGTAAAAGTTAGTGCAATTAATGCACATTGCTTGGATCTTGATTGAGTGACAACATGTCGCTTAGTCTGAAAGTAACCCAAACCCAAGAAATATAATATTTTTCAACATCTAGCAAGAATTATACCTCTCTTAAAACATTAAACAATGTCATTCGTAACCATACAACCACTCTAACATAAATACAAACTAACAATTTGATTCCAAACTTCCCAATATTATCATATATTCTTCTTTCATATGATTTACACCTTAAATCATCCATCATATTATAAAGAAATAATATAAATTCTCCTTACTTTGATTGAAACAAACTTATATATAATAATTCCTTCATAGTTTTCCCATTAACACTATCAACCTAGGTAAAGCTTTCAAAAATTTAGTCATATACACTGACAACATCTCTCTTTAACATAAACCTTAGAAAAAAATTAACTAAAACTTAGATAAAATTGATTCTCCTTACCAAAATCAAAATATTCAAATAGTTCAAATTGTTCTATACACTATAACTAATTCATTTCAAAATCTAATATTAAAATATTGTCGAGTCTTAAAGGGTGCATAATTTATAATTGAGATGTAATTGGTATTCTACCTCCTTTTACAATATTAATGCACATAATTATAAAATGCAATTACTTTTCAATCGTAATGTCTGTAGGTCTAATTCTCCATATTCTGTATTCAATTCAAAGATATTATTCATTACAACTTCCTTATAGCTTAATCATGCACCTCTGTTTTTACTAAACACAATTATTTTTTCACTGTTGATTAAAAAAAATTAATTTTTTTTATCACAACAATTATATCAAATTTTTCAAAATATAATTTCAATTGAAAAACATTGACTTTCAAATTGCAAAGTTAAATGGATTTTAATGTCGAATTATCTACAAGCTCAATTCCACATGGCTTATGAAATCACTCCAACCTTTATTTAGGTAATTTTTTACACTCTTATTTATTCATTATCTTTTGTGTCTTGTAAATTTTTTTATATAAATATTATAAATTAATTAAATAAATTATTTTGATTTAATAAATAGTTATGTACTTTTTAATATTATGCACCTATTTTAAAAACTCGATGGTGAGGATAATTCAAACTTGCTTTTATAGAGTAACTATGTAAAGACCTAGAAACAATACTTTTATTAAGACTTAGACGGTTTAAGATTTAAATCTGTATTTAACCCATCAAAGGTCGAAATCGTATTTTTTTAATTTTAATAAAAAAATTAAATTTGGGAAACAAGATCATAAAGAATAAAAATATAATTAAACTATAAAAGGATTATCTCTAGAAAATATAAAATTGTTTGGAGAAATTCATGCAAAGGGGTATGCATGGAACAGAAATATATAAAGGAGTTATCTTTAGGCACATTCTCCCTGCACCCAACACATTCTAACTGGCACCCAATTACTTAATAGTAAAAGATGAATATACCCTTAATGAAATTCTGAAAACTATAATTGTGATATGCACCCAATCACCTGCACCAACCCTATTCTTCTCTTCTTCCATTCCATTGTGCCTGCCGCAGCCACCGTAAGCCACCGTGTTGTGCAGCCACCGTGAGCAAGTTTGTTGTCCAACCACCGTGAGCGACGTTCTTCTCCATTCTTCTGCACCCACCGTGACCTCCATTATCGTAGGCAGAGCACCAGATTCGAAGGTACGTCATGCTTCCGGATATTTTTATCCATAAGTGAGTGAGAGTTGCGGATATTTTTATCCGCAAGTGACTTTTGAGAGGTGCAGATATTTTTATCCGTAAGGGAGTTTGGGGTCCGAATATTTTTATCCGTAAGTTTGTTTTGACTTACGGATATTTTTATCCGGAATATAGTTGGGTCCGGATATTTTTATCCGTAGGCACAACTGTGGCTGGCTTCTGGATATTTTTATCCGTAGGCACAACTGTGGCTTCCGGATATTTTTATCCGTAAGCAACGATTAGTTCCGGATATTTTTATCCGTAAGCAACGAGCAATTCCAGATATTTTTATCCGTAAATGAAGAAGACAAGGGCATTTTAGGATTTTTAAAAGTGTGTCGGGTGCCAGTCACAATTGATCGGGTGCAGGAAGCAATTGCCTTATCTTTAACAACTGCATCCATATATGAAACTCTAGCCCAGGCCCATTGGTAGTCATAAAAAATTTGCTGGGTTCAGAAGTTTGCTGTTGAATGTGCTCTTCATATTCGATTTCTTAAATTAAAAAAAAAGAAAAAGAAAAATGGAAGAGATTATAATTAAATTATTTAAATTAAAAATATGGATTACTGTCAAAATATCCAAAGGCAACAGTATACAGGATATTAGGAAATATGTGTCAATGTTCATAGCATATGGAAACTCATTTAGCAAACTCACTCACAGTATATTTCTTTTTTAATTTACAAAAAAAGATAAGAAAATTTGTTAATTTAGTTAACAGAATTAAATTTGGTAACAATTCATATTATTCTTAAATTATATTTTTGGGTCACTTTAACTTTTTCTGATTTCAAATAATTATATATCAATAGAATAAATAATATATGCATTATGATGATAATATACCATATAAAACTTAAGAAAATTTTGGAAGATTCTATGTAACTGTTGGTGGCTCTCCAAAGATAACAAATAGAGGAAGAGAGAAAGGGGTTGGTGTAGTGCAAGATGGTTCAAGAAGTACCCTTTTTAATATTTTGTATACTCAAAGTTTTATCAGTTAACAAAAAGAAGAATTGTTACATACAATGTACATTTATATTGTCAACAAATACTGGAATTCATAGTCATAGGGTATCTTTTCAACAATGGTAGAAGCCTTCACAGAATTAGTATTATTGTGGCCTCTAAAGCAATCCACCATTGATTTCCTTAGAGTGCCTGATGTTGGTAACTGGCTACATACCCACTCCACCAACAATTCTATATCTGCAGCAAAATCAAGCATGTTTATGAGAAGAAGCTCTGGAAATCCTATTCTTTTGGTGCTAGTGGCTAGAATTGAAGCTTGAAGATAGTCTAGTTTTGATTTCTCCAATTCAGTTGTAACTCCATCTGCTGTGTATATCCTCACCTGCATCAAGTGCATATCATTTTCTTAAGATTAAAAGTAATCTTTTAAGTGGGGAAAACCAATTCATAGATGTTATTGAGCAGAAGAACTTACAGCAGGAGAAGAACGAGTTCCACAACACAGAGCAAATGTGACATTAGGATCAACAAACTCAAGTCCATAAAGTTCACGAACAACTGATTCTTTCTCTTCCCACTCACCCTTATGCTGAACCTAAACCACCACATAGATACATTGTTTTGGAGATATATCAATTGTAACAAAATTAAAGCTTAGTTTGTTTCAGTATTTAGAAGAACAAGAATAAAGTAACTGATCTTGTTTCATTGTTTACCTCTTTCATGTTAGAAATATCTCGTTTCCTCAATATGAAATGCTCTATTGTTTGAGCATTTATTAGGTTGCCTCCTACATTGAGGGTTGCCTGCACAGAAGTGAGTTCAATTTAACATCAAGAAAATGTTTCTTTAATTAAGACATGTTTAAGATTTGTATATAGATTTATAAGCTTTTCAAAACAAAAACATAAACATAAACAAATTGTCTCAGTTAGTTAGTTGTCTTCTCATTTAAACTGGACAAATTAAAATCTAAAAAAAACAAAGAATACTTTTTTGTCCTTAATTATAGCACCTGTCAAGAAAACATGGCAGATTCCAGAGGCCAGAAACAGGATAAGTAACATCTATATCAAGATTTTTAATGTACCTTGTTCATCAATGCAAGTAGTTTCTCTGGGGTGGATGGCACTCCATATTGGATAAATCCCTGAAACAAGACAAATACGTTAATCATAGTCCGATCTATGTCCTAGAATTCTCATTCATCAGATTGGTCATGAATCAAATTCCTCTTAATCTGATGTCACTACAACGATAATATGCAGAGAGATTTAAAAAAGAGAAAAGCAGGAAATTTCTACTATACATGCATGATACAAGCATTGTACACGTTGATCCAGAATGCTAATTTCTGTTGGTTTGTAAGGCTTTTCAAGTCAACTGTTTGAAGATTGCTCATCAAGATTCTGCAGACCACAACAAAACTGTTACTTTAAATTTTGTTCACTTGCCCATGGACCACTCAATTGCCAAGTAGACTTACAAAGTTTTCAAACATTTTGATTCTTCTCATAAATGTAGATATCATCCATGCCATACCTTAACTTCCTTAGTAATGGTATAGAGGATGGACTTGAGATAAACTTGGGATCCATAGAGCTGGAAGTGAATATAACCAGGTTCTTGTAAGGACCAATGTCCCTTGGAATGGACTCTTCTGTGTTAAAGATACCATAAGGGTCTTGCTGCCTAAATTCCTTTTGCAACAAGTGGCTTGGTTTTGGGTTTGACCCAGTATCCACTCTGAAGCTTCTTGAGCTTAAAGAAGAGTGCACAGACCTTGAAATGGGCCCTGATTTCTCCAATTCCATTGCTCTTGATGTTCTGAGTAGTCTTACATATATGAAATTCAAACACTTCATGATGCTCTCAGAGAGCTTGTTGGGTTGCCACTTGAGATCATTCTCTTCTGACAGAAGTGGATCCAATAGTGATCTAGTTGGGAGATCCAAGTACATCTCTGGATTGCGTTCCCGCAGCTAAAAATAGTAAAATTGCATATTAGCAAATTCACACTGTTGACAACAATATCTAATAATTTTTTCACACTGTAACCATATAAAAACATACTTTAATGAAGGAAAACAAAGCTACAATATACATGGATGGGAAAACTGGCATGCATGTACCTTGGGAGATGGATGACGAGGGTCACGCATAGGTGAGGGAGGTTTTACTATCCCATTTTTTCTTGGAATTCTTTCTTGAAATTTCACATCTTCTTGGAACTTATTTTCTTTCTGTTCTACAGAAGTTTTCAGAAAACCTGCTTTTTCATTAAGACTGAAGTCATTGAGATTGTAATCACCCTTTATAGCTTTGCTTATGAAATGCAACGCCTTGGTTTCAAATGCCATCCTTTCTTGAACACTTCTGCGAATAGGACTAGGATTTGGAAGCGGAGAAGCTGATAAGTGATTGTTAGAATTACTCAAATTCCCTTGATTCCACGTTTTAGACTTTGATTCCTTGGTCACTTCTTGTTCATGTTTCAAACCAGCTTGGAGTTGGCTTATTTGGCTTTCAAGTCGTGCAATTTCACTCTCTACCATCACTAGCTCTCCTAGCAGTTCTCTTATCTGCACATAATTTGCATAATTAATGTTACCAACTTTATAACTTGAAACTCTACTTTCAACATATAAAATTCCAATTAAACTATCCTAAACATATTCCCTACATTTTATGTTTATAACTTCTAGACTTAATTCCTAAACCGAGGTGATGAATAAGGCAAAACAGAAAACAATTATGAAATACTTTAACTCAAATCAACCTTAAAAATACTACCAAAAAAACTCTTTAATCACTTTCTAAAACTCTTTAATAAATTTTGGTTCACCTTATTTTTAATTTAATGAGTGTTTTCTTTCTAATTTTTTAAATTTCAATAAATTTTAATCATGATCAAATATGTATTAAAATATATATTAGAAAATGTGTTATTATTCTTCAATCAACCATATATACATCCTCACTTTCACTACAAGAAAATAATTAAATAAAAACTATTTTTAACAATTAAATTGATTAAATTATTTTAACAACTAAAAAAATTATTAATATATAAAATGGTTTCTAAATTGATATCTAATTAACTATTAATTAGATATCAATAATTTTTTTAGTTGTTAAAATAATATATAATATAGTCAATTTAGTGATTAATTATTTTTTTCTCCAGATATTAATTTTTATTGAATGATTTTCTTCTAGTTACTCATTTTCTGAAAAATATATCTTTACTCTAAAATAATTAATTGGATAACTTCTGCACACCATAAATGTGTGCACAACATTGAATTGAGATAAATTAAAACAATTTAGGAACTCAGTTGTTGCATTTATAAACCTTGATGGATATATACTTAATAAGGAAATAAGATTTTTTTTTTCAATTTTAAAGTAGGTAGTTAAGACCCTATGCAAACATCACAATGGTCTAACTTACTCTATCTATTAGCCCATATCCCTAAGCGATACTTCCAAAGCACTAACATAAGCCCATAGTACTTACCAAAATGAAATTTTGAATAAGGTCTACCACTCTACAAGAGAAAGAAAGCAATAACAAAATAGAAAATTGTGATTGAGGAGATGATTATATTACCTTGGGTGAAAGAAAATTGGGAATTGATATAGCTGACCCATTTGGTCTATTATGCACCATCTCCAAAATCTCATGAAACTTTTCTTCTTGGTTCAACAACCTTTGAAGCATAGCAACCTGTTTATTACATAGTAAAAAATCATATGTAATTTTCTCACCAAGTAGAAATGACACATGTATCCGTAAAAAGAGTACACATTCCCTAAATTTGTCCTCATTAATTATATACACTTAATGGGTTGAACACCTAAACCATAACACGAATGTGTACAAATTTTCCCATTTAAGGGTGTGCCTTTGAGGGTATGGTTCTCATTCACTGCTCGTACTTTCCATTGTCACAAATAGTAAACCTATAGTTCGAAAGTTTGTACGAAGTATTGCTATACTTTGACATAATGATGAATCCAGTGGTAGCTTTTTCAAAAGGAGAGCGACACTTTTCATTCCTATATTGATTACTGTTGCAGACCAACATCTTAAAGATGGTATGCCTAAAACCTATAGAGAGCCATACTCTACCAAGATCAAATCAATAATATTCTTCATTTGGTTATGTGTGGCGTTAAATGGCACATGTTAAGTTAACTGATAGGAAGATGAAATTCTTGTGCAAATTGCAATTAGTAGTCACGTGTACTCAAATGTTTTCATGAAAGAAAAAAACTCAAGTTTTCATGTACAAAAACTAATTTTGAATCATCACGCATTGAAATGAGGATGCAGCAGTTGAAGAGATTAAGATAATTTAAGAGATTAGATTCTCATCCTCTGCATGGTAATTAGAATTTGCCATCAAAATGTGTCGTGTGTATTATGAATGCAAATACCTCTCTTTCAAGTTCCTCTCTCTTTTGCCGCCCAGTAATTTTCTTTTTCTTCTGCAGACAAAGAACAAGAAAGGGAAAAGTGTTTCAGAATAGTGTACACATATTTTTGTTATCTGAAGTTCTGAATACAAACAATTTGCTTTATCAAAGAATACAAAAGAAGCATAACACCAAAACAAGAGAGAGAGAGACAGAGAAATACAAATAAAAAAAACCAACCACATATGTCTTCATCTTAAACACTTAACATACTCCATGTACATTGATTCGATTAATTGTCTTGTATATGTTAGATTATGATATTTACCTTTTGCAAAACAACACTCTTATTGATGCATGCCTATACACATGGTACAACTTTCCTACAGTAAACTAAAAACCAGTTTTATTGAACTCTCTGAGATTACAATTTGAACTACAATACTTCGCTTTTTAGGATCATTGTGACCATAACACGATTACAATAGCAACTTCAGGAATCGTTTTTGTCTATAATTTCTCAGACTATCAATGATATGACAAAACTATGATCAGGATTGTAATTTAAAACCATGCTATAGACGACTGATGATGCTAAAAAATTTGTTAATGGGATTAATAGTCTTACAATAATCTGAGAAGGAGAGTGAAGAGATGATGAGAAATCTACTTGAGGGTCCATGGAGGTGCAACCAAGCTTGAAGGCACCCCAACGTCTGGAAGGGACATTAAAACAACAACGGAGGGAGGGGCTGTGAGGTTCATGGAAGTAGAAGTGTTGGTGAGGGGATGATGACAGAATCTTGGGGCCAAAGAAAGAGCTTGTGTGGGTTGATGTAGGAGTAGTTGACGTTTGAGAGTGAATGAGACATAAGGGGATTTTGGTTTTGTAGAGTGTTTGAGAAGGTGAGAAGGAGCTTTCAGGAGGAGGGTGTTCATGAAGTTGGTTCAGGCACAGAGATAATAACCGTCTTTGTTGAGGTTGTGGATGCTGGTGGGAGTGGGACATCATGCACAGAAAAAAAAAAGAGGATGTTTGGTTTGGTCTCTTGGCGTAGCTTGCAATCCTGGTTTAATTTTTGAGAGTACCTGCCATTGCTCATTCCAATCCTAAGTTCCTTTCTAATTACATGACTTTAAGTAAAGCTACCCTTCTCCTTTTTGTGTTTTACTTTTATATTTGTTTTGGTTTGTTGATGTAAAGGTGGCTTTGTAGTTTGTATTTGTATTCATACATAAACTATCATGGGTCAATGTTGACAAGTTTTCAAGGTTTTCAAAAAACAAAACCCACAAAAGTTGGTTCTTTTAGGAGAAAACTTAAGTTGTTATTATTAGTATTCTTTTTGCTTTGTTAATATCGAATATATTTAATAAAATATGAAAATTATCAAAATAAAGCTTTAAATTTGATTGAACAAGTTATAGATAAATTTGTTCTTTTTAAACCATTAAGATTTAAATTACATTTGTCTCTAAAATATATTTATAAAAAAGAGAGTTAAATTTTTTATTTATTTTTGTTTGAATATTCTTATTTCAATAAAAAATTATAAATTTTCTGAGTTACTCATTTTATTAAATTATGTTTTTAACAAATTATTTAATAACTTTAAGAATGCATTATTGTTCCATGTATGAAAACTATTAAGAAGAAAAAGAGAAAGAAAAAAGTGAAATTGGAGAGGCAACTAGAAGGATATTGAAAAATTCTACATAGCTCACTTAGCTAAATGGAAATTGAGGATAGGGGTGGAAAATCTAGATCTGTGACCAAAGGTATTACCGTCGATGTATGAATCATGGAGGACCTTAGATGCGGAGGGAAAGGTAAGAGAGGAATCAATATGGTGAAGAGACTTAATGAAGGTGTGCGAGGAACATTATCAGGGTAATTGCTTTAATAGAAATGTACCATGGAAAATAGGTAGAGGGAGCAAAGTAAAGTTTTGGGAGGATGTATGGTTAAAAGTTGTACCATTGAAGAACGCCTTCCCTAAGCTTTATGGAATATCATTGGATAAGGAGATAACAATAGGAGAGGTTGTGAGTTGCTACGAACAAACATGAAAGTGAAAGTTAACCTGGGGATGCAACAAATTTACTTGGGAAGATGCACTAGAAGCTGAATTAGAGCAAATGATGCAAATTCTAAACCTGAATAAGGATTTATAGGACCTATGGGAGGGGGGTTGACAAACGTTTGCAATATACTATCAAATTAACATATTGCAGTATAAAAGCCAACTAGGGAGGGGAGCTACTAACATTACATCCATGTCAATATGGAGTCTTGTGCAAGGCTAAAAAAGGCTTAGGGAAAAGCTATATCTATAGTGAATAAAGATATTTAACATGTTATCAAGTTCCCCTTCCTGTATTCTCATAATTCTTTGTTATACCTTATATGTTATTGAGTACATTAAACATGT
The DNA here is from genome assembly GCF_051622355.1 of Phaseolus vulgaris. NCBI lineage: Eukaryota > Viridiplantae > Streptophyta > Magnoliopsida > Fabales > Fabaceae > Phaseolus > Phaseolus vulgaris. The sequence continues at coordinate 7,712,551 of NC_143508.1, forward strand.
GTATCTGATTTTGAAACATCTCAGGATATGTAGAGTGTGGTTGGTAAAGATTGTTCATGACATTAGATTGTTGGAAAGTGTCTTTCTTTAGGTTTTGGATTTGTATAGTAACAATCTATGTTTTGTGATTGATCTATTATTTTTGTATAGGGTATGAAATCGATCTTTCTATTTTATGAATAACGGTTGAGACACTCCTCAAGTGTCTCATTTTATTTCATTTATTCATTGCTGAAAAAAAGGGAGGAGATGGGGTTAATAAGGAGTGTTGGTACACTTTTGTTTGGGATATTAAAGTCTCTCCAACAGCCCAACATGTGGCTTAGAGAGTGATTTTGGATAGAGTACCTACTAAGGTTAATCTTATAAGGAGAGAATGATAGGTTTATCTAACACCCTCTGTGACTTGTGCTAGCTTGAATTGGAAATAATTACACATTTGTTCATTAGTTGTAAAGAGTCACATAATATTTAGGTAATGTGTGATATATGGGTGGAAATACAATCAGTACATCATGGAAACCTACCTGGTCACTTCCAACATTTTCATCTCATGGATTTGATTGAAAAACGTAATAGAGTATGAAAGGAAGTGTGGATAGGGATTATATGAATGATTTAGAATCATAGGAACATGATAATTTAAGCAATGTAGGTAGTCATGCAAGAAATATTCTAGATGACTCAACTTAATGTTTGGTCTTGGATAAAAATAAGTTACCAAAAACACATTTTTCTTATTTTGATTGGGTTCAGTGTCCAAAATAGTGTTTGAAAATGTGTGCTAGTGTTCAGGAAAGTTAGTAATTTATTAAAATTGGTATAGTCTGGTTTGGTTTTCTTGTGAGGTACAAACATGCAGGGTCCAAGAAGAAGATAGGAAAAGTACGACTATAGGGGGAAGGGCTTTTCGGTGTGCGGGACCAAGCATGCTCATCTAACCTTTTGTTGTGTTCCTACTGCATGTTTAGAGAGGAAACAACAATAGTAAAAAGCTTTTAGGATCTAATTAAAATGGGACCAGTACAACAATTGAGTTCAGGAATGTCAAGGTTGTAACAGAAAACTAACCATGCGGGATCATATTAGTTGCAATTGGATAGAAGAGACTCATCTACTACATGTTTAATTTCTGCAATATCTAGCGTATCTTATTATTGTTTCTATCTACATATTCTTGCCACTACTTCTCAAAAGACTTCAACGAAGAAGGAAAAACCGTTTGTCGGGTGCTCACAAGCCACATCAAAAACTGGTAACAGGACTATGTAATTCTTTGGTGCAGGGGGTATCTGATAAGAAAGGAAGGAAGGACTTCAGGCAGGAGTTTTTAGGAATGCTGAGTCGTTGGGAATGATCGATAGTTTGGAGGTAGGGAGTAAGAAGGTTAGAGTTAATATGCTGCAATACGTAGACGATACTCTTTTCTTTTGTCATGCGAATTCTAAAAGTGTGTTCAATGTTAAGGCAATGTTAAATTGCTTTGAGCTTTCTTCGGGTTTGGAGGTGAATTTTTTGAAAAGCATAATTGGTGGAGTGGGGGTTAATGTGTTTTCTATTCGGGGTTTTGCAGCAATTTTAAATTGTGATACTATGAAAGTTCCTTTTAAATATTTGGGTTTGCCAATTGGGGGTTGTTATAAGAGGGTAGTTTTTTGGGATGGTGTGTTGGATAAAATCAAATCCATACTAGGGAGATGGAAAGGTAGGAATTTGTCTATGTTTAGAAGGATTTGCCTTATCAAGTTTGTTCTTTCGTTTATTCCCTTGTTCTATATGTCGATGTTTAGGTTGCCTACAGGAGTGATGAAGAAGATTGAGAGTATTCAGATGAACTTTCTTTGGGGATGGGGTTCCGAGGGGAGGAAGATCGTTTGGGTTTCTTGGAAAAAGGTTTGTGAGACGAAGGGAGAGGGAGGACTCGGTGTGATCAATGTCAAGGATTTCAATTTGGCTTTGCTCAATAAGTGGATTTGGCGGTTGGGGTTTAATGAAGGGGATTTGTTGGAGGAGGTTCTAGAATCTAAATATGGCGGCTAGAGGAATTTGAAAGAGGACAAAGGTAGTTCTTATGACTCCCTCTGGTGGAAAGATTTAAAAAGGAACTGGCAGATTGAGAAGTGGGGCAACAATTTTGGAGATTATTTAAACTGGGAAATCGGTAACAGAAAGTCTATTGGGTTTTGGGAAGACCGGTGGACTGGTAATGATGCTTTGAAGTCTAATTTCCCAAGACTTTTTTCGTTAACCACTGAGAAAGAAGAGTCGTTGGATAGTTGTGGTTCCCGGACAAACTTTGGGTGAGAGTGGTCTTTGGGGTGGAGAATAAACCTTTTTCATTGGGAGCAAGTACAACTAAGAAGGTCCTTGAAGAAGTGCACAACTTGTGCCCTATATTGGAGAAAGCTGACAGGTGGATTTGGATAGAAGATTTAAGTCATGGGTACTCAATTAGTTCGACTTATAGGATTATAAGAGGTGGTCGAGGAGAGGACTGGTTTGGAATGTTTAATTTATTTCGGAGGATTAAGGCTTTGTCCTCAGCCCAGTTGACCGCGTGGAGAGTGCTGGGAAATAAGATTGCAACCAAGGTTAATTTACTCAGGCGTGGAGTTGCAGTCAGAAACGGTTTGTGCAGTTTTTGCAGGGAAAAAGAGGAAGAATTTTTCCATTTGTTTTTTGATTGTAGGATATCTTGGTTGACGTGGAACCTTTGTTATGCGTGGTTAGGTATTACAACGTTTGTTCCTTTTCATGCTTTCTCACACGTTTTTCAATTCAGGTTGTGTAATGCTCTGGAGTCGGTAAATCTTGGCTTGGGTAATATTTGGATAGCAATGGTCAATGAAATTTAGCGTCATAAAAATAAGATAGTTTTTAATAAGGGATTTCTGGACTTTTCTAAAATCTTTTCTCTAGCTCAGTTGAAGGTTTGAGCTTGACTCACGTATAAGTTTCCCTCAACTAGTTTTTTTCTTTCTGATTGGTGTCTCGCCCCTTTGATTTGTCTGTATTCGATTTAGTGGGATGTCGGAGGAAGTTCCTGTCAGGTTATGTCAGGAGGGAGCTGCTTTGTTTCTTAGATGTTTGAAAGGTGTTATGCAGTTAGGTTGCTCATTCCTTTTTACATAAGGGTTGAATCACCCCTGAAGTGGTTCTTGTGTATATATATTCTTAATTGCTGATAAAAAAAAGGATGGTTAATACTGTAATAGGTGTAAGCCATTCTTTTATTTGTTGTTCATATATCTTTTGTGTAGGTGAGACTTTTTTTTTTTTTTATATCAGTAGACGATTTGTGGGTTAATCTATATGACCATAAACAATTAGAAAGTAATATTAAGGTTTCTGAGAATTATGACTAGATAGTTTGCTTGAATGATATATGAAATATTTAAGTTTTTTGTCCGCATATTAATATGACATAATTTTTTTATATTAGGGTCGAAGAATCTCTCAAATACTTTAATTAATCTATTTTTTTAATTAGTTTATTTATTCTTTTATGATTAAAAAAACCTATTGATTCCTTTGTAAAGAGATTTCAATCATATATATAAATAGCTTGTGTTTTGAGGAATGAAAATGGAAAAATAATCCTGCCATTAGAGTGGTGCCCATGCTTTGATGTCACATATACATACTGTTTACTCTCTTCCAACTGGACCATGCTACCTCTATGTTGTTTCGTCATGCTACTGGCAGAAGCCATGATATTTATAACAAGTTTTTTCTGTATGAATTTCATGATCAGTGTCAATCAAAATTTACTTTGTATTTGTATTTATCTGCTAAGTTTAAGGTGATTAAGTAATGTACTTATTTCTGTGGTAGTGTTTAAAATTGAAACCGAAACTTATATATATATATATATGTGTATGTATATGATTTCATAAACCTGGGCTAATATCTGTGTCTGTCCCAGGCTATGCAGTTTTTCTTTTCCTTGTTCAATCGAAGAGGTTGTTCAATTGAAGAGGTTTTAATAGATGCTGACATAATTTTGGACCTATGGCAGATTTTGATGCACCAACTAAATTAATGCTAATACTTAATGCGTACGATACAAATGCTCTTTTTTGCTACCTTTTGAAGATAAACTTGCTTTTATTTAAAAAATGTTTACGAAGAAGCTAAGCTTAGTTAAGACGCTGGAATGATACATAGGCCTGATTGGAGGGTTAGGCCAAAAGAAAAATGGAGCTATCAAGAAAGTCACGTCCACTAATAGTAATAAGTCTAACCGACTTATACTCTATGTTGCATTTGATTTGTTAAAAAATAATATTATGGCGTCTAAGTACAATTATTCTACGAGTTTGTTTGCTATAATAATCATATGTTTATAATATAGTATATTGTATAATATATATCAAAATATATTTCTTTATTAGTAAAGAATATAATAAAATAAAATAAATTTTAAGGGATATTTTAATATTTATACAAAGGATATATGACAAATTCTTTCTGCAACCTATCAATTGTGACATTCAACTAATCTTCTTTTAAAATTTAAAACATACCTTTCATTTTGGATTTGAAAATTCAAAAAATACCTTTCAGAAAAGTAAAACTATTGTGTTTTGGAAATGAAATTCTGAAATGGAATTCAAAACTCATAATTAAATTTTGTAAGAAAAAAAATTGAAAATGGAAAAGGATTTTCATTTATAAAAGTGTTTGGGAAATCCAAATTCAAAAACATGTTCCAGAAATGAGGTTTTAAAAGTATTTTTTATCCGCACCTCCCTTTTTATTTAAAGGCATTTTTATCATTTCATATGCAAATCGGGTGCAGGTTCAAAATTTCAGAATGAAATTTAGAATGGAAAAAGGGAAAGGTTTGAGTGAGAAAGGGAATAACAGGTACAACTGATGAATGAAATAAACACTATGCAACTAAAGAGAAATAATTTAGATACATGGAATTGGATTGGGGAAGAGGACAAAGTTTTTTCAGTTAAGTTAGCTAGCATATGCAGTATTACAGAGTAGTTGCAATTATGAAAATAGTGCCATTCTTGATTTCTTATGGACAGAGGGATCAATATAACAAAAACAATTTTCCATTTGTATAATGTAGATGAGGAAACAGTCCAACACCTATTCTTTAATTGTAAAACAACAATTTCAGTATGGAATATGTGCCGTAGATGGGTAGGAATCCAATCTTCCTTACACAATGAGTCTAAGGATCATTTCCATCAATTGTATTTATTCCAAATTACTTCAAACGAAAATGATATTTGGAGGTGACTATGAATTTATATCTGGTGTATTTGGGAGCATGATGTTGGAGATCCCACATCGACTAGAGATTAGAGCTTTCATTGTATATAAGTGGGTGCAAACCTCAACCCTATGAGCCGGTTCTATGGGGTTGAGTTAGGCTTAAAGTCCACTTCGTAATATGGCATCAGAGCCATTTCGAGCCTATCCTAGCGAGTATTTGTTGGGCCTATCGTGCCACCCGCTATTGGGCCGCTATCGGACCGCTATCGGACCACCCAAAAATATATAGTCCCACGCACGAGGCTTAGAATTTTCATATGATCAACTAAAGGCTTAGAATTACATGAAATACAAAATATAGGCAGTAAAATTCTCATATTCTGACTGGGTATTATGCCCAATACAATGCATGCTTGAGAACACTATGGTAACCAAATGTTTCAAGACTAGGAAAGCTATCAATACAAAGAGTGAAGGAAAGGCAGGATTTTTGCCTTCAATGAAGGAACTCGTATGTATCTTGGCACACATCTGGCATATCATCCATTAAATAAAAAGAGACACTTCCAAATGTGTCTCAATCTTATAAAAAACCTCACGCTTGCAAGATCAAAAGAGAATCTAACCAATTATAAATTATAGCTATATGTAGAAACAGAAAACCTGCACCTCTCTGATATAACATGACTGTATTATCCTATTCCAATATTAAAAGTTTTTTCCTTAGTCAGTTTTGGCCTTCTATGGTTTGTCAAAAAAATTGGTGAAAGCACTTTGGATTTGTCGAAAGCAAGGACAGTACCCAGTGGCAAGAGAGCAAGGTTTTTTGGGGTGGGGGCCACTGTTTGATATTCTCAAACCAACGTGTAACAATCAATCACCCGCTTTACCCACCCACTTAGCCATATTAGGAGGTACTTAAATGCTATATGACAGCATGCCTACTTGGAATTCTCCTCCTTGCATCATGATCAAATCCACAAAATTCTTGACTGGCGTGCATCCTCCATACTGCATACCATCAGTGATATATGTTGCAACTAGCAGCATATTGAACTACTATGTCAAGGTGGTTGAGAATTAACTTGTGGAGCCAAAGATTGCTTTGACTCTTTACATTAAGCATGACTTGAAAGTTTAGAGAGTAATTTTACTACTAGTAATGTTATCATGGTTTGCGATGAATAAGAGATTAGTTTTACAAGTTTTTATGGCTAAGTAAGGACGGTTATGTAACACCTATGAACTTTCTAAGAAAAATAATGCTATGGATATCACAATGTACATATCCTTTGATGTAAAATATACTTAGTCTTAGTCTTGGATGAGAAGGTATAAATGTGCAAGTGTTATCAAGTGGTGATCAGGGTGCAGGACAAAGGCATATAATAGGGAACAGGACTGCAACTGGATCAAGCTTAAAGGGATCAATTGCTGCTATAAAGTCACAAGAACACAACCAAGATGGACTTTATTATGCAGAGTGTGCATAACAACAGTGATGAAACTGCTGCAATTCTAAATCTGAAGGGGGGTAACTTCGAACCGGTGCCAAATTTGTGAAACAGGGATGTCTTTAAGTGGTGCAGAATGTGAGTGAAGCAAAAGAAGCAAAGGAGAGAGATGCAATTATGTATACAATACATGGCAGCAAGGTGTAAGGAGGTCAATATAGCATGTCTAATTGTTATAATGAGATAAAAACAATGGAGGGGTGTGTTTTTGGGTTTGCATTATGGTGGAAAAGTGGGCGAGTCGTGCAGGTCGGTCCGTAGCTTGCAGAAAAAAACGCGGGGTAAGTTACTTATTTCAATCCGTTGGCTTGCTTAGGTCCGTCCCGTATAACTCGCAGCTCGCGTGGACCAAGTGTGGGGCGGGACGGATTGACCCGCATAATTTTAAAATGTAGAAATTTTTTTTACACCTCCATATTTTCTTCATGTAGCCTCATATTTCACATTCCGAAAATTTTAATAACACATGTATCGTGAAAACAATATTATGAGACCATTTACCTAATGCATCTAAATAATAAAAATTCAAAGTTTTTATTTAAAAATTATTTTTTAAAAAAATATTTCTTATGCGGGCTAGTTTACCCTTATGCGAGGCGGGTTACAAAAATCAGCCCGCAGATTCTATGCGGGATGGGTCAACCCGACCCGCTTTTTGTGGGCCAAGTGCGGGACAGGCCAGCTCGCATTGTCACCCCTAGTTTGCATGTCAATAGGGAGCCCTTAGTTTTTGGATAACCTTTGTTACTGTTGTTTTAAGAGTATGATATCTTGACATTCTGTTTCACTTTACACCCACGATAAAATATTAATATTTATAATAAAAAAAATAAAATATCTCCTTAATAAAAATAAAAACAAAATGCAAAATGATAAAATAATTTTTAAAATTAAAAAATTAAAAAAAAAATATTAATATTTATTGAAGTATAGGTGGAACATACTCTCAATAAAAAATTTTCCTTTTTTTTAGAGCAGAAATCATCATGTATACAAATTTCTTGTCTTTGGTTAAGCCAGTGCTATTTATTTTTACAAGGGTTGAAGTCTACTTAGTACTCCATATTTATTTTTTTGAATTTTTTAGTTAAAAAAAATCATTATGAACAAACTTGCGTAGGCTAAACTTAAACAACCATGGCCACCCGTCTCATGCTCCCTCCCTATGTTGTTGGCTCTTACTTCAATCCCAAAACTTTACTTTTATCTATATACAATTTACACGTCAACCCAAATCTTATTTTAATTATACCCTCGTTATAGCAATAAATGGATCATCAAAACTTTATTATATACATCCTTAAAAGAGTTCTCTTATCAAGATTTTTTTTTAAAACAAAAATTGACTTGGTAATGAAAGATAATTATTTTTATTCAGCAAAAAAAAAGTTGAACATTTATACTAAGGTTAGCTCTAGTTTTTTAAATCAATGAGTGGCCAACACGTTACATTCTTTTAAATTTAAGATGTACAATCTTTTCTTTCTTGTTTAATGAAGTGGGTTATAATTAATGTGTTCACAACTCCATAATAAAAGTGTTTTGGTACGTATTAGCAGTTTCTTACCACCAACCATTCAGGAAACTGTACTTGAAAGATAGAACAATTAAAAACTATACAAATTAATTGATAATGTCACCACTAACAAAAAGATGGAGTCAAGAATGATAATGTTGAACTCAAAATTGTTGAAGCTTAGTATTTATGCACAACTTGCTCAATAGCAAGTACAACGCAGTGTTATCCACACCTAAGACTTGTCAAACTAGCTCTAGCAAACTTTTGTGCTTACCAAGATAACTAATGTCATGTTACTTTACATAGTTGTTGGGCACAGAACACAAGTTGTATCACCAATCAGAGTTGTGACATAACATCTTTAATTCGCCCAAGGAGAAACTAGAGGGATTGGAGTGTTGAAATTATTTCTTTTGGAAGGTTATCATGCAGAAAAATGCAAGCATGCGACTAATTATTCCCATCACGATAAGAAGGCCTAAGCATTGGTACCAATGTTTAAGATCATAGCCAGAAGAATAAAGTGCACCACATCGACTTATTAACCAAACTCCAGCATATCTGCATGGGAGAAACTCGTCTTAAAATTAGCATATGGAAAAAACAAGAGAAATAAACATGTAGTGACGAAACATATCAAAAGTCAAACCTTTTTGCATTTGATATTACAAATGCTTCAAGAGCCCACTTAGTGTAGCACAAATCTGATAAATATTTAACATATTTACTATCATCTTCATTCTCATAGGTTGCTACAAGAGTCAAAACTACAGGAAGTAACACTGACCACTGCATAACACAGCAAATTACTTGTAATAACTAAAACTAAGATAAAAAGCAAAATCACCTAAAGTGGAACGAGATTTCAATGCTTACCAGTTGGGCTGGACCTGGCTGTAAAAAGATTGCTAACACATAAGCTATGCCAGTGACACAATAGACTAAACATAGTAGAACCATATAGTTATCTGTGACTGATGATCTTGGATTGTTGAAGAAATAGAACATGGAAAGGTAAACCAGTGGCTTGATAACTGTGCTAAAATGGTCAACAGTGTCCTTTGATAGAAAGTAAGCCAAACTGCTCATGCCTGAAGAACTTTCCCGCCAATAGTGCAACTTATCCAATGAGAATGATCTCAAAGCCGCAATCTTAGAAAGGAGTGCTGCAATGTTAAACATTAGTTACATGACAAAGTAGCTAACCTAATATCAATAATAACAACAACAAATTGCTAGCAATACACTCATTTCAACACACTTATTATTATTATACGTGAGTGTTGAAATGATAATTTTTCTATTTAGTGAGTCACATTATTTTTTTATTTCGAATACATTTCAATCAATGAGGAAGGTGTGTTGAAAAGTATGTGTTAAAGAGTGTATCACTACCACTTTTCACGTTAACAAATATTCATATGAAACTTACATACTGCTATTACAGTGTATGTGTATCCAGTTGCTCCAAATGATTCGTCACTCACTTTGGCAAGTGTACCTAAGCAAAGGCCAGCTAGTAGCAAAATCAAGAAATCCACAGCCTGTGTTCTAGCTTCTCTTAGTCTTTGCTTACCAAGTCTGCAATGAAACAACAGCAAATAAAAAACATTGAAAACTGATTGAAATATTCCATCCCTTTTGTAAATTAATTACCTTCCAAGAAAGTATTTGTATTGGTTGAACACTCCTGGTGTAACCCGATTGGACAGATCATTTGAAGCTAAGAAGTTAATGTGAAGGATATCCTTCTTCATCTCAACATTGCACTTTACATCCTGCCAAAGTTCTCCAGCAAAAGAAGGTGCATTTTCCTCATGCGGTCCAGCAGTTGCTGCTCCACGTGATGAGCCTTCACCACTTGCGGCGGCCATTCCTTCAACACTCTGCAGCATATCCATGGGCACGGGGTACCCATTATGAAGCATCCATCTTACAGGTAGTTGTTTATAGGTCACTCCTAAGCTTGGGCTTAATTTTACTATTCCTTCTAAAATGTCAATGAAGTAATCTGGAGGGTTGACGCGGTCAGGGACATTAATGCCCATGCTTGAGAAATACTCTTCCACTTTGTTCACTGGTCCATGATACACTGTAAGACCTCCTTTTGCAAGTAGTATAAAATCGTCAAACATCTTGAACAAGGTGTAACTGCAGAACACACATGCACAAAAAGGCATTAGACTAGTAAGTAAGTGCCTATCACTCTAGTTCATGAAATTTTCTAAACCCTTTTTCAGCTCTAAATATTTTATTGACATTAAGGAGAAAAGTGAATGAATTTCTTGTTTTCATGGATTTAAATAGGGTTTAGAAGAGTGGAGGTTTGAAGTAACCAAGTCTTACAATTCCAAGAGACTAATCTTGGGTTCTCTTAAGATGTGTTTTGATATGTTAGAAAAATTGTGAAAATTACCTAGGTTGGTGAAGGACCATACATATGTTTACACCTTCAAGAGCTTCACGTCTAAGTGCTCTAAGAAGTAATTGAGAAGATGAGCTATCCAAGCCAGATGTGGGTTCATCCAAAATTAGAAGGGAAGGTTCCATGACCATTTCCAATCCAACGTTTACTCTTTTCCTTTGACCTCCAGAGATTCCTCGTTTCTCCACTGTACCGACCAAAGAATCTCGTATTGCCTGTAGACCTAATGACTCAATGACTCTTTCAACCACCAACACCTTTTCTTCTTTTGGTAGATCAGCAGAGAGTCTACAATGACGGACAAACATAGTAAAAATGGAAGAAGAGAAAACCTGATAGTAAGAAAACGTATTGAATATACTCAAACGTTTTATCAACAGAACTTGTGAAAAAATGTAGCTAAATAATTAACCTAAACATGTTATAAAACGTACTTTCTTAACATAAAAAGTCGTGTTAGAGAAAAAATGCTTAACATATTATAATATACCTGCATCTTGCACTGAACCATAAATTCTCCTCCACTGTCAAATTTCCATGCACAATATCATCTTGTGGGACAAACCCAATGATTTTCTTGTATGATCTGATAGAAGATTCCTGACCATTTACATGAACTTGCCCAGTTGTGTGACATCCAGTTGCTTTTCCAGTTAAAGCAGAAAGAAATGTTGTCTTACCAGCCCCAGATGGGCCCATGACTGCTGAAACTCTACCAGGAAACAATTTACCAGTCACACATCTCAATAAATGTTTGTTTTTTCCCTTCAAAGTGAGGGTTAAATCTTTAAAAGCAACTTCAATGGTAGGTCTCTTCCTAATCTCAATGTCACTAGCCATTGAAATTACTCCAGAAAAGGTTAAGTTTTTGTTTTGTTCTGCTAAAGCCTTTTCTTTTTCAATCTGACCATATGCGTACTTGAAAATTTGACTTTGAGTATGTAATTGTTTGCCCCTTGGTGCTTGCTTTTTGACATTTTTATCTCCTATCTGAAGATGAAACCCCTCCGGATTATCGGGATTTTCCTCAATATCATTTATTATTTTTGAGAGATTGTTTTTATCCTTTTTCTTGCCTTTACCAGATGGTGGTATGGCAGAATCTGAATGTTTAGAACCAAAACCTTTGAACTCTGGCTTCTTTGAAGTTTTTCGTGAAAAAGTACGTGATAGTTGCGATTGTAGTCCTACTGCATGCTTTTTAGCAATATCTTTCGCAGATTTCCATTTTTCACGGGCTTGGGATTCTCTTACACTTTGAACAGCCCGTTCTCGTGTATTTGCTTGTCTTCTTTCTCGAGTTGCAAGAACTTGATCAGAACAATTGTATATGATAATAAGCAAAAAACACAAGCCAGCCTGTGTTGAAAAGTTAAGAGTTAGTTCTACTGGATCATGATGGACCTGTAACCTAAACGTGCTATATATAACTTAACCTATTTCAGGCAAATATCATTTTAAAATAAAACTAAAAATAAAATCATGGTTCACACTTCATAATGACGTTGTTGTTTGTTCTGTGTATTGGTTACATAACTTATGTGCAAGTAGTGCTTTTTAAAACGACAATGTGTAAATATTACTCACAAAAATCAAGACACCATATGCAGTAATATTTTGATTCGCTGACTTAGGCTCACAAGTTGCCAATTTGAAACACCCTGTAGAAGTTAGAGAGAGAAGGAGAGATATTAATCAGAGTTATTTCATGCCACATAGATCACCTTTCACACAACCATGATATCCAACAAATATATTGCTTATAAAATTAACATAATAACTGTCAAATGATTAATAGATACATCGAGCTATATCAAAAGATTATGAGTGATATGTTAACATGTTTGTCAACTCCTTTATTGCAGAAGACTTAATACTTGACACAACTATATAATAACTCACCTGCATTGACTACAAAAGCAAGGGATTACTAGTAAAATCAACTTAAAAGATCAGATAAATAATAGACTTGGACAACTTACTCTCTGGAGAAGTAGAACCTGTTCTGCAATAATACCTATAATTCATATATAAAAGTAGTTTAGAATATACAAATGACGTGAGAGATAATAATAAGTAAAACAAGTTTTCATACTAGATTAAGTAAAAGCATATAGTAATATTATAAGCTATGAGAAAGTAGAAGTTTAGGTATAGATATTAATACCCCTTATTGCAAGGATTTTTTACGATTGTAGAGGGACAAAAAGACCCTGATGAGCAGAATACCTCACTGCTACTGGTAATATCTGCCCAAATATCTGCCCCACCACAAGTATGGTTAGGCTTTCCAGGAGGTAGCTGATAACGATATCTGCATATTGATTCTATTGATAAATATTAAAGTGTGGAAAAAACAAGAATGTAGAACAAGTAGAACTCAAAGGGAAGAAGGACTTACGGTTCACATACTCCACTAGTTTTATTGAGTTGTGCAATAGGACAATAAGCGCCCAATGGGCAAGCTTCAGTAGTAAACCAAAAATATGCAACAAATAAATGAAATTAGAACATCAAAACACATTCACATGACTAGGAATATACGATTTTCTTTGGTTTGAAGTTATCAAAGTCTATCACATTAGTAGACAATACTAATGCTGTGATGTTGCTGTATGAACATAAATGCTTACGTATCATGCAAGTGAGACCACGAGGGCAAAAGAAACCTTCACAACAAGGTTGGCAATCTACAGATCTAACAGGCATCTCCTTCTTGGCACTGTCAATGCTTACTTTCTCATTAGCCTTACAAGCCCATCCGGGTTCACAACCATTAACCCATGAGGACAAATTACAATTTATGTTTGGCTTCAAGAAGTTGGTTCTTGACTTCCCACTAGCAAAACTTTGCCCATAAGCTAGTATTTCCGCTTCTGTGCACATGCGTTGTGTAATATCTCCTAATTATACCAAAACAAAACACAAATTATCCCAAAAAACCTTTAAAACTGTACAAAGATTCATGGTGTATCACAGAATAGTAATAGAAAGGTCCCCACAACAACTTTTTCCCTGCATGATCATCAATACTGATATGATCATATAAATTCTGTGTTACGTTTTTGTGTATATGAATTTTTTTGTGCATTTATCATCTTCGAATACACAAACATCTCAATGGAAGTCTATCTTTTAATGATGAAAGTAATTAAGTAGAACCTTTCAATTGCTGGGCACAAATGGTCAAAAAGGTAAGATCTTTGGTGAAATTAAATGCCCCATTCCAATCAGCGTCCCTGGAGGGAAACAAAATGGCACTAGCAATGTGATATATTTGAATCAAGATTAATTATTTAAGACAAGAATAAAGGTATTTGTACACAGTTTGTGATGAAAACATTTATGATGGGACTCACACATCAACTACGCAATAACCCAACTCTTGTTTTATTGCTTTCTTGAACACAGATGTATAATTGGACATGCTACGATATACTTCTTGGGCGAATATCTCAAGGCCAGCGCTACCACCACCTCCTCCTCCACCTCCACCAGTAGTCTGACCAAAAACTAGCTTTGGCCCGACAATGAAGCTTATTAATACAACAACTATGACAAAAGGAACCTTCCTTGTCTGCTTAGGAAGATTCATCATCATATATATTATTTACAATGTGGATGATTTATTAATATCAAAAGAAAGGGAAAAAATTATAGATACATAGGGTTGGATTCATGATGAAAAGAAGCAGAATAACAGATAGAGGCTAAGATGACAATGGAGGATTGAGAACCAGAATGTAGATTAAGAGAGAGAGAAAGAAAGCGCATGAGTTGCGTATTCGCATTTTCCTAAAGGAAATGGCGACAAAGAGGAAGAGTTGGCGATGTATAGGGAAACAACATTTGCCGATATCATGATTGAATACATTTTATCTAATCTACAAATTCACCAATCAAAATCAATGTATACAAAAACATATGCATTTTTCCTAGGACGGTGATGCAATTAAGACAAGTGTCACACTCATAACTTGGTACACATTTGTAACTTCACACTACACCATATTTTAATTTTCACCAATACTAACATATTAACATCTTTCAATCCACAACTAATTATATATACATTTTTAAGTACAAATAGGCACATTTATTTTTTTTATAACTATTTTACTACTAATAAATATATTAAAGTGGAGCTCACAAATTATATAAACTATAAACATTAATAATTATATTTTTGTAATCAATAATAAAAAATAAAAAATTAAAATAAAATACTTGAGGGTGTTTCAACTTCTTTACAAAATTTGTTTCATACCCACTTTATTAATGATTTATAGTCTTCTCTGATTTGAAGAATTAATAATCATATGTAAATTTTCTAGTTATGCAGAATGTGAAATTTACCGGTGGTTTATTTGGAAGTATGCTTTTATATGAAATTTTTGTTCACATAGAATGTTAAAATTATTTGTGGGATCACACCTACATAGAACATAATACTAGGTGACTTTTAGGTGACTTTTATATATCCTGTAAGTCCTTAAAAATGTTTCATGTATAGTTTTTTATTTGTAAACAGGTTGGAGTAATTCAATATTGTCATTTATAATTTTTGGTAATTTTAATGTTAATACGATTATCATATGTAAACATGTTTCATATATTTTTTTTTCAAAATATAATTTATGTCAAAATTTAAATTTTATCTCACACGGATATTTTCTTGTGATTTAAATTTCAATACAATTTAAGTTGTCATCTCAACATGAAAACAAATTAATATTTATCTCACCATTTTAAGACATTTTATAATGTGATATGAAAATGTATATATAATTTGATATAAAATTTCTAGTCTTTTTTACTAAAAAAAAAATTATTGAATTAATAAAGCTGCTGTCATGATGGGCCAAATCTGCTGCCACACTGCATAATTATGCAGAACATTAGCCTTCACCAATGCATAGATGAACAAACTTCCTTCATCATTCATCCTCCAAAACTCTAACTCTATAAAAACCTGCATATGTTGCATAATGTGCGCTCCTGCATCCTCTGATGTACCTCCCTTTCTTCCAGCATCTTATAAACCTCCTAACTCAGCCCTCAACCCTCTATTTATTCTCCCACACATACTTACCATATACCTCCAGCACCCAACCAAAAAAGCATTGCCTGTGACCTCCATTTGCAGAGAAAAAATAGGTCAATGTTGCTGCCACACTGCATACTTATGCAGACCATGATTGCAACCCACACCTAAGCAATGATAAACAAAGTTCCTTCAACAATTATCCTCCAGAACTCTAATTCTGTTAAAAACCTATATATGCTGCATAAATGTGTGCCCATGCATTTGTCCTGCATCCTCTCATGTAGCTCACCTTCGCCCAACATCTTGCATATACCTCCTAACTCAACCCTCTATTTTTTACTTCCTACACATGCTTACCATATGCATCTAGCACCCAACCAAAAAACTATAAACAGGTACTCCCTGCATAGAAAAACATGTGTTTTCTGAAGGTTCATTTCTGCATAATTATGTAGAGGTGATACACACTCCATAAACTTGTCGTGCACTGTCTGTGACCTCCATCTGCAAAGAAAAGGTAATTTACAAAACTTGTTTTGCATCTCCACACTCCAATTCTGCTTGCACTCACATACACCATACTCCCAGAATTCTGCCATGCCACCTTACTTGAAACTTTTAATACATTCTTCAGGATTCAAGTGTCAATCCGAGAAAGAGTAGTTGAAAGCACGTACCCTATCTTTCATCCTTAGCCAAGATGTAAGTTGTGCAAAATGGAATATTTCTTCTGCATTAGTTACTCCTTGTTTAAAAATAACTTCATTTCTTTGTTCTCATATGCCCTTCACTGCTGTAACCCACAAATCTTTCCAAACCGGATTTTGCTTGATGCTCATATGTACCAAGTGGAAATTTTCAAAATGAGACTTCAAGTCCTACACTTTCAAACTAATCTTTGTTGAGGTTGATAAGTTCGTCCATCCATTCTCCATCCTTTGATGTTAACGGGACTAAATTATCTCCCATGTACCTCACTCTAATCATATTCATCCCCTTTGATAAACTCTTCACATAGTTGGTTATAGTTAAGGTCTGGAGATATATAACCTACCACACTATTAATGATTTACGACAAAACTTGTTGATTGGTCTCAACAATGGTTCCTTTCCACCCCTTTTGTGAGTTTCTTCTCAATACATCTATAAAAGACTGGATCAATTCAGACCCATCTCATTAGTGGGGGCCATATACAAAGTCATATCTAAAGTGCTAGCAGGAAGATTGAAGAAAGTTTTACCTTCCATCATAGATGAAAGTCAATCATCATTTATGAAGGACATAGTGATGTGATTCCAATAGCCACATAGAACAAGATTCTTGACATTCTTAGGAATTACCTTGAGCTGGAAAATATAGAGGCACTTTTCTTAGAGTTGGATCATTGTTCTAAGACAAGAACTCACCAATAACTAGTACCAAATCCCAAACTCATTTGGATGAACCAAATATTGTCAAATTGAATCAACAAAGGGAATGAAAGCTGGAATGACCGAACAGAATTAAACAACTAAACATATGAACCGAACAGAATTAAAAACAAAACAGAACATAGTGCTGGAAAATAGAAAAACCGAAACTGAAAAACTCAAGAACACAAAACAACATGAACAATTGAAGAAGAAGAAAGGAAGGAGAAGAGAATGCTCATGAAGATGGAAGGAGGATGGATGATCTCGCCACTAGAAGTGTGGAATGCTCCTAGATGAGAGTGATGCCGCCACTTGAGGACTCCATTGATCCATCAAGATAAGACTAGAGAAGAAGGCTCCAAAAGCTCTCCAAAGGTCACTCAAAATTTGAGTAGAGTTTTCTTAGATTAATTCCAATCTGAATTTTACAAAGAGAGCACCTCTATATATAGCCTAAGGTGCTGAAAAACTAAGCTAAAACATTTCAAAATTCCCTCCTAAACTATTCTAGAAACCGGCACCTAAAACAAACATCCTATGGCACCTCCCATTCTTACTCCTACACCTATCTACTAATACACCCCCCTAAAGCTCCTAATTAAAACCTACAAGATGCTAAAACAAAAGAGGTTTCTAATGTTTCCCTCTAAGCACCTTCAACTAAAGAAATTACAAAAAGAGAAAATAAATGTCCTCTAGCTCCCAAAGCTTTGAACATGCTTCTTGTAATCCTTTGAGGTGGACTTTGACCACCATGGGCGTCCTCCATTTGTGCCTCCACCTCTTCTTGAGCTTGATGATTGGCCTCCATGTCCTCTTGAGCTTGATCTCCATCACATAGGCCTGGTTGATAGCGTGCTCCTAGCAAATGAGGTGGTTGAGGATCTTAGGAGGAAGGAGAAAAGTGGTTTGTGCCTAAAGGTTGACTTTGAAAAGGCGTACGATTCAGTAAGATGGGATTTCATGTACGACATGCTTGGCAGATTGAGTTTCCATAACACATGGTTAAAATGGATTAGAGGATGCATGGAGTCAGCCACTGTATCAGTTCTAGTGAATGGGAGCCCACGGAAGAATTTAGGTCGTCAAGAGGGTTAAGACAGGGAGACCCTCTAACACCTTTTCTATTCATCATAGTGGTTGAAGGTCTGGCAGGGTTAGTGAGGCAGGCACTAAAAGTCAGGCTCCTATCTAGGGTCAAAGTTGGGAGTCAAGAGGTAGAAGTGAGCTTCTTGCAATTTGCGGATGACACGCTCTTCTTTTGTGAGGAATCTTGGAGTGATGTCATCATAATGAAGACTATCTTACGAGGGTTCGAAATAGCTTCAGGTTTGAAAATTAATTTCCACAAATCAAAGCTAGCAGTTATCAATGTGCAAGATCATCTTCTCAGTTGCTACTCAAAGACCCTGAATTGTGGACAGATGGGCCACCCGTTCAAGTACCTGAGTGTAGAAGTAGGAGGCAATCCAAGGAAGAAATCGTTCTGGAAACCTGTCTTGACTAAACTGAATGCTAGACTAAGTGTGTGGAAGGGGAGGTTTCTATCGTTAGCAGGAAGAAGGTGTGTTATCAAGTCTGTGCTCACATGCATCCCTCTCTTTTACCTATCAATATTCAAGGCACCAAAGTCAATCTACAAGAGTATCATAAGCATCCAAAGGAAATTCCTATGGAGGTGGGGAAAGGAGAAAAGACCAATATCATGGGTAAGCTGGAGAGACTTGTGTAAAGCGAAGGAAGAAGGAGGTATGGGGCTTAAAGACATCAAAAAGTTCAACTTTGCCCTACTGGCTAAATGGAAATGGCAGTATATTTCCCAAGAGAAAGGGAAGTGGAAGGAGGTGTTACTTTCAAAGTACGGTGCAGAGCTAGAATGTTCGCTTATCCCAGTGAAATATCAATCGTGGTGGTGGAGAGACATTGTTAAGGTTTGTAAAGAGGGGGGAGGAGAGGGGTGATTTCAAAAAGAACTAAGATGGAAGCTAGGGAGGGGAGATAAAATTAGATTCTGGGAAGATGTGTGACTCAGTGAGTCAAATCTTAAAACATCGTTCCAAAGGTTGTTCTCACTGTCGATTAACCAGGAACAAAAGGTGAAAGATGTAGGTGGGTGGGAGGGAATGGTTTGGCGATGGAGGCTACAATGGAGGAGGGATAGATTTGAATGGGAAGCTGAAATGGAAGGAAAGCTTATGGAATGCATAACTAAGGTTCCTATGAAGAGAGACTCGAATGACACATTTGAGTGGGGGGATGAGGCATTTGAGAAGTATACGGTGAATTCAGCATATGGAAAGCCTAACCAAGCAAACGAAAGGCTTGAGGCAGGATGCCTATGAGATTGTTTGGAAAGCCAAAGCCTTTCCTAGTGTGCTGACAACAGCCTGAAGGATATTAATAGATAGAATTCCAACAAGGGAGGGGCTCAGTAGAAGAGGAGTGTAGATGAACTCAACTGAATGTGGTTTATGTATGCTCAAGGAGGAAACATATCAGCATTTGTTTATAAAATGTAAAATTGGCCAACTTGTTTGGAATCGATGCCTCAATTGGTTAGGTATCAAGTTTGTACAACATAAAGTCCCAAAGATCCATTTTGTAAGCTTCCACTGATAAGTGTCTAATTTCAGTAATATTTCATATTAAAATATAGGCACTTATAAGGATTTATTGCTAATTTACATATAAAATAATCCCTAATTTATGAATTTATACCTTTTTACATTTTTTATGATCTTTATTTGAATAAGAGTATTTTATTCCCAAATTTGGTGTTAATTGCAGATTTCTGAGGAAGATTGGAGATTTGGATTAAAGATGAATGATTTGAGCCAAAAGGATAAAGATAGAAGGTCCCAGAATGAAAGAAAAAAAGAAAGAAAGAAAGATTGGGCCTTTTTATGTTTTATCATTTAGCCCATTAGCGCGACACAATAAACAACCTAACCCTAGAAAACTAGGATAAATAGAGGGCTAGAGGCTCAACCTTGGGTGCCAGATTGAGAGGAAAACACCATAGAGTGAATTGTAACCCAATTGGGAGAATGGAAGGTGATAGAAGTATGCGTGGCTAATTTTACCCTTTGGGATTGGGAGTAATCTGCTCAAACTCTTATGTATTGAGGTGATATTTTATATATTAATATTCAGTTCTTGATTGATTATTGGTATTGTTGTTTTACTTTTAATTTTCCGTGACAAATTGAGAATCTTAAATCTGACCGGGAGGTATTTTTAGGGTTCGGACCTAAACAACAATACTTAACATATTTGAGTGCTAGGAATAGACTTGAAATGTTAATTGCTATTAAACGTCTGAGCTTCGTTCTAAGTTGTTCTTATAATTATGCGAGGGATCGATAGTTAGGGAACATTCTTAAGGATTTTATATGCGAGGAATCGATATAAATGATTTTTATACGGGCATCAATTTCAATCAAAGAACTTAATATTGACATGCTAATCAAAATACTTGAGAGTGAGAGAGATGAAACTAATCCTTATTTTTCACTGTTCTTTGTGGGATTGATATCCGTCCTTAGGGACAATTATTACTTCTGACAAACGCGGTGCACTTGCCGTAAAAAGTCAACAAGTTTTTGGCGCCGTTGCCGGGGAACAGGTTTGATTTGTTGAGTATAATTTCCTAAATATTGTGAATATACTAACTTTTTTTTTATGTGAATAATATTTTTAGTTTTTTTTTTTTTTTAATTTGAATATTTTTGTAAAGATTTTGTTTTTCTTTTTAGACATGAATAATTTTGTTTTTTTTTGTTTTCTAGATTTTTTTTATTATTTTGTAAAGATTTTTTTTTCTAGTTTTGAATATGTAAAATTTTTTTTTTTTAGATGTGAATATGTTTGTTTTTTTTTTTTTGTAAAACTGTTATTTTTATGTTAATATTTTTTCTTTTAAGTTTTTTTTATTTGTTTACTTTATTTCTTTTATTTTGATTTTGTTTTGTTATATTTTATTTTATTTTTTACTTCTTTTGTTTTTATATTGTTTACGTAGTTTTTTTACTGTAATTATTTTATTTTGTTTTGATTTTGTTTTGTTATATTTTATTTTATTTTATTCTTTACTTTTTTTTTTGTTTTTATATTGTTTACGTAGTTTTTTTTTACTGTAATTATTTTATTTTATTTTTGTATTTAGTATATTTTTATTTTATTTTGATTTGGATTTTGTTTTATCATATTTTATTTTTACGTTTAGCTTAAGTTGTTTATTTAGAGTCTACGTAGTTTTTATTTATTTATTATTTATTACTATTAGTTTCTGTTTTATTTTTTTTTCATTTTTTTAATAGTTATTTATTTTATTTTATTTTTATTTTTATTTTTATTATTTTCTTTGATTTCATTCTTAGTTTTTATTTTACGCAAGTTTTTTTCTATCTATATATTCTGTTTTAGTTTTCTTAGTTAGTTATTTAATTTCGTTTATTTTGTATATTTTTAGTTTTTATATATTATTCTTGTTTTTATTTATTTTCTTTTTCTTTTTGTTAAAAATTATAGTTTTATTATTTTATTTATTTTTTAGTTTTTATTTAAGTAAGTTTTTGTTTTTCTTGTTTTGTTTTTCATTTACTATTTATTTCTCTTTCTCTTGTTATTTTAAATTTTCTGTTTTCTTTATTTCATTTTTTTTTTAAAAAGACTATTTACTTGTTATACTAATCTTTGCTTGAGTTGTCTTATGATATTAAGAAAACAAGTTTTTATACAATTGAGAAGACAACGCAAAAGAATAGAAGTTAAAAATAAAGAAAAAAGAAGCAAGGAGAGAAGTTAGAAAAGACTGAGAGATGATGATGACGGTACCTATCTCCAGTTGAGGGAGAACATATGGTTTTAATAATGAAGTGGCTAGGAAATTCTGTCTAGCCAATCACTTCTATCAAATAAGACCAACTGGTAAACCATGGAGAATTTCAAGGGAAACCCAACCTATGTTATGTATTTTGACCTGGGGACAGGTTTTATTATTTAGGGGGCAGATCCAGCAAATGAAGCAAAGACTGTAGATAAAGATCTTAACAAAAAGCTGGATGATTTCTTAAGAAGAGAGGATTGAGCAAAAATATGGTTTTATCTTTCTAATTCTCTTTTCTTTTCAGTTATTTGAATTTTGTCTTATTTTATCTATTTTATTTTTCGGTTATTTTGTTTTCTGTTTATTTTCTTATTTGTTTAGTTTGTTTATATTGCTTATTTTGAATAAATTTCATGTTTTGTTAGTTTGTTCGTTTTAAGTCTTGAATTATCTTTCTTGAATAAATTTCAGTTTTAATTTGTTTATTTTTTTTTTCAAATAAAAAAGAACTAGAATATTAATTTTGAATTGTGGAAAAAAGAATTCTTTAAATATTAAATAGTGAGATGAATTAGACACAGGTTAGAAAAGAAAATATGATTGAATCCATATTCAAATGTAGTTAAAATTATGATACATGAAAATTTAACAGGATAATTGATTAGGAGAGATAATGACAAGACAAAAAGGAATGAGACCAATTAAACCAAGTGAGTGTGTGAACCTTAAACAGTTTTGAGAGTTTTACTGATGAATTGACAGTTGTGGTTGCTTAATTTTTTTTTTTTTGTTGCATCATAAAAGAGCATGAAGATGATTGAGGCATTTGTTTGTGTTAATTAGGAGCCAGGGCCAAAAAGCCAACATTTATATTAGAATTCCATTTTTTTTTATCCCCTTTGGGCCAAGAATTTTTTTGTTAATATTGCACCTTAACCTTTATTGATATAATTTCCTACCCTTTAGCATGTTTAAGGAAGGAGAACATAGATGCAATACATATAGAAAAGGGAATGGTTGGTTCTGATTGTGAAAGTCAAAAAGTTGAAAATAGGAAGAATCTTTTCCTATTATTGAAAAGAAAAAAAAAAGGAACAGAAGAATAAAAATAAATAGAAAAGAAAGATAGAAAAATTTCATGAAAATCATGAAAAGTCAGAAAGAAAATGAGGGAAAATGTGACATCGAAAGAAAGTGGTAATTAGATAACATATATGTTCTCTATAATTGAATTGTAGATATGTTCTTCTTCTTTAATATGTGCATTTTGTTATCTAAGAAAAACCAATATTTTTTGGAAGCCCAACCTCATTACAACCCTGGAAAAGACCTCAAGATTCATGTTTCTAATATGTTTGTGATTTGAAGATGAAATGAAAAGCAACTGTGATTTGTTATGATTCAGTGAAAATATAGAGAAACACTTACCCGTGAGCATATGAGAAGATATTCCTTGATGAATTGTCATTTATTTGTTTTGATTTGATCCTGGAAATTGATTGTGTCTATAATTTTCTATATTTGAATTTGGAAGCATCATAAGTTTCTAATTTGATCTGTTGTTTAGTGAATTAAGCTGTTTGATATTTAAATTCAAATATATTCATTTACTTTGTACAACATAAAGTCCCAAAGATCCATTTTGTAAGCTTCCATTCTACTCGGGCTAGCTGTGAGCAAAATTTGGCTTGGAAAGGTATATGGGCAGCAATTGTAAGGTGCATTTGGGACTAGAGAAATGTTGTTTTGTTTAACCAAAAAGTAGAAGATGCAGACGAAATCTTCCAAATGGCCAAGCTCAAAGTGTGGGCATGGCTGAAACACAGATCAAACTCCTTTGAGTTCTCCTATTCAGACTGGATCCTTAACCCGTCAATATGTTTAAGTAGTCTCAAATAATTAAAAGTGAGTGCCAGAGGGGTAATAGGAGAATTTATGAGCAATCCATCAGCTACGGAAGGGTTTGGATCTGGCTTCTGGAATTGATGGAGGTAAAGTAACATAGCTAAGGAGGAATCCAAATCAGAGGATGGATGGAGTTTGATGGATGGTGTTGGATGGATGGTGTTGAACTTGAAGATCGGTGTTGGATGGCTGGTGTTGATGGCTCCAAACGATTAAAGCAGGGATTGTTTTGCCAAGTAGAGGATGGGAAATGTCCCTTACGTGTTATGGTTGATAGATGGATACTGTAGCAAGGAGGGACAGAACAAATTGCTCACTAGTGAGTCATAAGTAGGGTAGAAAGCACACCACACTGGCAGATAAGCAACTGAAGATGTGATCCTGATTTATCTATGTTGGCGCTGGAGGAAAATAGCTGGTTGGCGGGTTTCGATGGAGCTCAAGTACCAAACAACTAGGCTATCCAGGGGTGGTGCTGGTTCTAGTAAGCAGCCATAGGGTGTAGGTTGGGGGAGAGTATTGCAGGTCAATGATTGAAGTACAATAGAGTAGTCTGTCTGGCTGGTGTTTACCAAGTATGAGGCAAGCAAGAGGCTGGCCTTTCTAGCTGTTGTTTAGTCTGAAGTACTAGAAAGGAGCAGAAAGAATGAGAAATAGGTGGCTTGTGCAGGGCTTACTGAATTTAAAGTAATCCATATGAAGTTCTGGTTGATGTCTATTGTTGACGAATCTATGCAGGGATGCACTTTTGTCTCTGGTGGTGGTGGGATTCGAGAAGCTTGCTGTCAGAAGTAGTATAACCTGTTTAAAAGTCACTCTGGTGCAATCATATAAGGTGGCACAAGGCTTGCATGTAAAAGGGGAGGTTTGGTGGTTTGATTTAGTCTATGAAGGAAGACAAGTAGATGTAGCTGAAGGTGTTGTAATTAATTGGCCACCACAGAATTTGTACATGGAAGCTGAGTAAAGAGGGTGGATATTTGCCTCTCTTTGTTGAAGTGCAACAGGGGGAGTAACCCGTGGCCAGCATAAAAATATGAAGGGACGTTGTCATGTTGTGTAGTGCGGAGTAACCATGTATTAGGTGCAAGTTAGGAGGATTTTGTTGCTCTTTCAAGGGCAGTTGGAGTGCTTCAATTAAAGGTGCAACTGCGTTGGGTTTGTGAAGGCTCTCTCAGCTTTCAAGAGCTTATTTATCTAGGAATAGGGAAGCAAAAGCACTATGTTCCCCTATTTTTATCTGTTATTGGCTTGTAAGCATAAGGGTAAAAGGGTTGTTTCTTGTATAAGGGTTGAGACACCCCTGAAGTGTCCCATAAACTTAATTCAATTTATTTTTTGCTGATAAAGAAAACATCTATAAAGGACTGTTTCCTCTTATTCGTCTTCCCTACTGCCTTCCCTTTCTTTTCCATCCACAACTCCTTCTTTTTGTTTTTAACCGGTTCATGTACATGTGATTTCCTAACTTCTCTAGGTGGGTCGCTTACTAAGTCAGCTCTTTTGTAATTTGGATGTTCACATAAAGTTTCTTGTTCCCAATATAGATTTCCAGCTCCTTCTCCAATCTACCCAAGTTTGCTACCTCAAAAAATTGCACGAACCCAAATTTTCTTCCCCGTCTGTTAAATCTACGTGAAATGACCACTTCCTTCATCCTTGCCCACTTCTGGAAGATCTTAAGCATATCATATTCCCCATGACATACTGGAAAGTTTGAGAAGAAGAAAGTAATGAAGTTGCTTGACGAATGTTGCATCGCACGTCCCTCGGATCTCCTCCAGCGATCCTCCCTCATTTTTCCAAAAACTTATAAAATTTCTAGTTATAAGCAATGTGGTACATGCATCTTTCATATGTTTATTTGTGACATTTTGATTTTTTTTTTTACTAACATATACACTTCATTAATTGGGATGCATAATCTTTGTGTTATGTTCAATTTTTACATCAATGTGAATTTTTTTTCACTTTTTACACTACTAATATTTATGTTATTTTTAAATTAATATAAAATATGTAAAATAACTTATTTTTTAAATATTTTTAAGCCTTAAAGAATAAAATTAATATATTAAGCATTTAGTGGTTAAAGGTTCTTTATTCATTCAAAGGATTTGAGTTTGATTCCTTCTCATAATTAATTAATTTTTCACTTCTATTTATTTTATTATTTTTTACTGATAAAAAAAATATTAATCTCACATATTATGTTGGTTTTTTTTATCATCATGGGGTCTATTTATTTTTGTTTTTACCAAAATGGGATCGTTGTCCAAAAAATTACAAATCTGGGGCAAGTCGTGCCAACTTGGCACGACATATGCCACGTCAACCTGAAATCGTGTCAAGTTGGCACGACTTTGTCCACGTCATATTTTTAAAAAAAAATTCTTGTTTTTAAATATATATATATATATATATTATAATTATTTAATTATAATTAAAATTATAAAATATGTAATATTTGAAATTAATTTGATAAATAAATTTTTTATTAAGGAATAAATACTTAGGTAAAGAAAATGAGTAAATTAATAATCAAACTTGAAATTGAATTTTATTATCAAGCTTGTTTGTGCGGACAATTGTTTCTATTGTGACCTTCGGTTCTGCAATATGAACATTTTTTTTGTTTATTTAGAATTGAATTATCTATTTTATGGATTAAATTAGACCTCATAAGCTTGGAAATATTATGGAGACTGTACATTGGGGCGATAAATGTCTTTAGCTGTAAATGAATGAGCAAACAACAATTACATGTGGACAAGGCATACGTATAACTTGAAACTCCCCACAATTCTCTATTTATTTTTCAAATAATTAATTCTCATTTCTATTTATTTCCAAATGCAATAAAAAAATTCATATTTTTTATTAATCTAATAACCAAATTAATATATTACATTACCGTCAAACATGATCCATACACAATTTTTTTTTTATTGCTTAAAACTAACACCCTTAGAAAATTATGTATCAAATTAATTTTAAACATTACATAACTTACTACTCAATATATAAATAAGTAAATTTTACAAGAAAATTAAAAAAATAATATATATATATATATATATGACGTGGACAAAGTCGTGCCAAGTTGGCACAACTTCAGGGGTTGATGTGGCAGAAGTCGTGCCAACTTGGCACGACTTCATGCTGACGTGACAAAGTCGTGCCAACTTGACACGACTTCTACATATGAAGTCGTGCCAAGTTGGCACGACTTGTCCAGATTTGTAATTTTTTTGAAAGCGATCCCATTTTGGTAAAAACGAAAAAAAAAGACCCCATGATGGTCAAAACCCCTATTATGTTTGTTATTGTAGTTCAATAAGTTTTTCTTTGATCAAACACATGCAAATACATATATAACATCCAAATACATATATATTAAATTAAAATGCTAATTTAATAGTACAAAATAGTGGTTTAAATATTGTTTGGATTTAAATATAAGCATGTAATAAAGTTGAAAGGATTCACTCACATGTCATTTTTTTTTATCAGCAATAAACAATATATACATATGAACCACTTAAGGGGTGATCAAACCCATATACAAGAAGATCAAGAGCATCCTAACAACAAAAATCTTACCGACATCTACTCTAAATATAACCCTGAAAAAAACTCCTACCGACAACAAACTAGAGCGAAGAAAGACAAACCAACGATTCAAGACACCAATCAGAAAAAGAAAAACAAGTAGAAGGGAATTTAGAAGTGATCCAGGACCAAACCTTCAATTGAGCCGAAAAAAGAACTCAGAAGAATCCAAAACTCTATCTTTAAAATTAATCTTATTCCTATGACTTTAAATCTCACTAACCACCGCAATCTTGATATTTCTCATCCCTAAATTGACTGACTCTGGAGCATTACTCGCTCTGAATTGCAGAATATGGGAGTAAGCGTGAAGAGGAGCAGCCGACGAAATACCTAACCACGCATGACAAAGATTCCACACCAGCCAAATTACTTTGCAGAAAAAAAAAAACATATGATTTAGCTCCTCCTCACTTACCCCCACAAAAGCAACAACAAACACTTTCGACCGCAATCTCGCGTCTGAGTAAATTAGCCTTGGTAGCGAGCTTATTTTCCAGCACCCTCCAAGCAGTAACCTGAACAGAAGGCAAAACCTTAATCCTCCAAAGTAATTTAAACATCCTCACCCAGTCCCCCCTCATTCACACCTCATAGAATCTCGTAAGCCGAATTAACTAAGAACTGATGAAGCTTATCGACTTTCCAAACCCACCTATCAACTTTCTCCAGAACAGGGCACGAGACATGCACTACCTCGAGAAGTTGTATAACTTGGACCTTCTTCTGATCAAATAGACTTCTTCTCCACACCAAAGACCACTTCCAGACACCGTTTGTCCAAAACCCACAACGACTCAACAACGCATCTTTCTCGACGCTCAAAGAAAAAAGCCTTGGGAACTTAAACTTCAAAGATTCAACGCCTACCACCAGTCCTCCCAGAACTTGATAGAATTCCCATTACCAACTTCCCACTTTAAGCAGTATCAGAAATTACTACCCCATTTCTCTAATTTCCATATCAACTTCAAATCTTTCCACCAAAGGGAAACATTATAGATACACCTATCTTGCTTCAAATTTCTCCATACTCCATATATGGACTCTACAACCTCCTTCCACAAACCTACCTCATTACACCCCCAACAGCCACACCCATTTACCCAGCAAAGCCAAGTTGAAATCCTTGATATTAACTACTCCAAGCCCACTACTTTCCCGAGACTCACCGACCTTTTCTCAAGAAACCCAAACGATCTTCCTCCCTTCAGAACCCCACCCCCAAAGAAATTTTCTATAAATACTCACGATCTTTTTTATCACAATAACAGACAACATAAACATTGTCATCTAAAACTATGCAATAGCCGAAAGAACTGACTTGATGAGACAAATCATTTTAACCATAGACAAATTCCTACCTTTCCACCTTCCCAATTTGGATTTGATTCTAGCCACACTCCATCCCAAAACGCTTCCCTCTTATAAAACCCCCAGTCCAGTTTGTTGCTGAATGAAACATGTAGGAATCTCTTGGAGTACTTTTCCAAGTTGAGTTAAATGCAATACATGTGTAGTTTTTTGTGATGATTTATGTAATGTAAAATCTTGATCGTCACTTTTTTTATAAGGATTGAGATATTCTTTAAATATCTTATGTATTTATTTTATTCTTTTGTTGAATAAAAAGTATTGTTTGGTTGACATATTTCAAATTAAAGGAATTAAAAATAGATAATATTTTTACAAAAGTAAAATTGAACTTTAAAATTTTTATACGAATAAAAATATATTTTATATTATATTTACTATTAATGGATTAATTGCGCAAAGACGTGAATGTTTTCTTCTTCATTTGGTAATTTTTTTCTTTAATTTTATAAAATAAAAGAAAAAGGTACCTAACTAAATCATATATGATTTTATGCGTAAAAAATTTATCTTATTGTCTTAGTTTTTTTTAAGTTGATTAGATTAGAAACTAATCTTATTTATAATATATGATTTCCGACGAAAATGTGATAACTTTATTATTCTATGTTCTTTTTATGAGTAATGATAAAAAAAACAACACAGAGCATTTTTAATTTTAAGTCCCAAGTGAATAGTGCAACCAAATTCAACAAGTTATATATCCTAATAACACCAAGGACATGGATTAACTTTGTGAATATTTGGTAATTAAAAGTAATTAAGAAAAACACTAGAAATCACTTCATTCTTTCATTCCATCACCACCTTCTACCTCAGCCCAACCTCGTCATCAATGATTGGAGCATTTCGATCTCAGCAGCAGAAAATTCCACATTAAAGTTTGCAAACACATCAAAATCGAAAGGTGGAAACGTCTCTTTTGAATTGATCTCGTTGTCTGTTGACAAATGTACCGAACTTGCATGTTGACCAACAACGTTATCACCCTCAGAAGGTAGTGGAAGTGTGGGTAGTGACGACGGTGAGGATGAAGATGGTGATGATGATGTTACATCAACCATGGAAGGTGATATCCCAGTGCCAGTTGCAGAAATAATGGAGGGTTCAGCCTGGCGTAGAAGCCACCCTATGGTTTCTCCGTGAGTCTTGTAACCTAGCTCACGAGTGAGTTGGAAGATGCGAGCAGCACACAAAGGTGGCAAAAGAACACGTCGTTCTCTGCCATTCACCTTGGTGTGGCGATCTTTCTTTGACCTTAGAGATGGTAGCTTTGTGTTGGTGGCTTGAAGAGGGAGTGGGGTTTTAGAAGCCATGGTTTTTGCTTGGTTAAACCAAACAACTTTGATGTGAACAAAACCTAATAAACTCAAGGCTCTTTATACTAATCATCCCACTCCACCAGCAGAAACGTTTATTAGTAGAGTAATATTTATCTTCTACAATTTTTTTTAAAAATATTTTTTGAAGAAAATATTCATTAAAACAATAAATGTATTAATTTCTTAAACATAAAAAAGTTGGAGGATTAGTAAGAAATTTTGTAAAACATGTAGAATTATTCCTATTTTCTGTTTTGGATGGTTGCTTAAATGGAAACATTTTAGATGTAATTCTTTTATTCTCAATTAGGATTAGCATTCACTTTGGTAATTTATGTAATAGAAAGTTTATATTAAAATTTAACACAAGTTATCAAGGCATTATTATTTTAATAAATAAGGAATTGTTTTTAATTTAAGGGTAAGGAGAGGATTTAGTATACCAATTATTGATATATTTCAATTTTAATAAAAAAAAATAACCAGTTCAATATTTTTTTTTTAAACTCGATTAGTGGTTAATATAATTGAGCACCATTCAATAGTTGTAACATATATATTAAAGAAAAAAATGAACATTAATATACAATTTATTTTTTATTTAGTAAATTTAAAATTATTAGTGACTTATTTAAAGTTAATTGTATATTAATCTTATTCTTTTCTTAACAAGCACACGTAATAATAATTAAAGACCAAAAACTTGCTTAATTAATTCAATTGTTAAAGAAATTCAAACAAAATAAATAAAATTAAAAAAATTGTAATAACTTTTTTTTTATCGTTCCAAAACTAAAATATGTTAATATTTTTTTTTATCAACAAAAAATAAATTAAATAAAAAAGAACACTTAAGTAGCGTCACCCTTAAACATAACACTGTAATAGATCAACAGGCTAGTTTCATCTAAAAGCTAAATGTTAATAATTTGTTGTGCTGAATCTTATCTATTTACCTTTATTTTAATGTAAGTTTCTTTTCTATTTGACATACAGTTGAGAAGGAATGAAGATGTTCACATTTATTTAGCCTTCAAAGTTTCAAATTGGGAAGGTTTTGGCATAATCTGAGCTTGAAATTTTTGGCTTGTGATGCAATGTGGTAAAACCATCAATGCCTGCATTTGTAACGCCCAAGAAAGCCTGAGCAAAATGAGCATTTTTAGTGTTATTCAAAGGTTTCAAATGCAATCCACCAAGGCACTTTAATCCACCAAGGCATTTTTAGAAGCTGCATTAACTTTTTGTGGTGCATTCCAAAAGTGCAGATGCAAATGACATGACATATGTAAGCAATGTGAGTGTTATAGCACTCAAGTTTAGGGCTTAAAACGTTTTGTAGCAGAGCTTCCTTGGTTGTCTTCTCTGCACAGGTTCAGTCTAAGAGTTATAAACGTTTCTGCTCTAAAGCATCTGAGTTGTCTTCTCTTTAGGCAATGAAACAAATCAAGTTGATAACTCACAAGCATGAAACCATATAAGGACTCCCCAAAAACAACCGTTTCATAACACACGTGCTGCTTCTTTCTTTTCACATAAAAACATAACATTTCTTTATGATTGAATAAAATAAAAATGTTAATTAAAGAGAAAAAAATGAGGTTTTAATATATATATAACATTTGATTATTTCATGTGACTATTGTTTAGACCATTTGTATATTTGAAGAATATATATATATATATATATATATATATATATATATATATATAACCTACTTAAAGTTGCGGGTTTTAAATTCATCAATAAAATTAAACAAGAAAGAGCTCATATTAGTAACATGTATTTTTAAACTTTGATTAAACAAAATCAAATTCTAATTGAAAAAAATAATAATAACAAACGTATTTGAGGATTCGTTGATATGAGTTGTAGTTATTCTCCCTTTTTTTTGCATAACAAAAAGTATAAAAATATAGGGAAAGTAAATATTTTAATGCGAACATGTATAGTAAGTATACATATGTTTTAATATGAACAGCTATATATAAAAATGTTTTAATGTAATAAAAAGTATCTGCTAATTTTTTAAAATACAATTAATACTTCTTTAATATATATTTTTTTAAATCAATTAAAGGGATAAATATTATTTATAAAAATTATGTTAAATATAATTGTATAAATTGGGAAATAAACAAATACTAAAATATTTATAATTTTAGAAGGGGTTTATTAATGGCGGTTACTAGAATCTATAGTAAAACACGCAATGTAAGAGATTTTTGAAACCCTAGTAAATATGAACGGTTTTCTAAAAAGTAACAATAAAGTATTTTAATTTTATTATTTTGAAAAGTGTGAAAATATTTCTTGAATTTTTTTGACGTACTTCACTCTTCCTTTCAGAAACTCTAAACTCCAGAGTGCGGGAGTGTTTTGTTTCACACTTTACACTTAACTTCGCCAATTTTTCACTCTTCCTTTCAGAAACTCTACACGGGAGTGTTTTGTTTCACACTTCTTAACTTCACCAATTTTCTAGCGTGGGGAGCAAACCATTAACCCTCAGGATCACAAATCTACATTTCACACTTCACTTCATCAATTTCCCAATGCTGAGAGCAAATCCTTTTTTGTTGCTCGCACGAGGACTGCAAGTGGTTTCACAAGTAAATCATTTCTATCTCTTTTGATTTTCATCTCTCAACCAATATTCTCCTTCCATTTTTCTGTTTTCCCTATTTAGGTTTCCAAAATTGGTTTTCAATTTTTCCATTTCTCACACCCTATATCACTTCTCTAGCTAACTCTTAATGAGTTCTTTGTTTTTGTAAATAAATTGTTCTCACGTAGTGTGTTTCCGTTCTTAGTTCCATAACTGCGATGTGTTTTCATTTTGGAACTACAATACATTTTATGAATTTGGTGTCTCAGATCTTTCTGCTTCGTCTATTTTTTAAAATTGTTTGTCTCGTATTTTGTTATTGTACACGATATTGCTTACAACATAAGAAAGTGGTTATTTGATGTTTAAAATGAATGAAATAGGTTTTTATGGAAGTAAATATTATAGTTATTATTATTGTTACGATATAGCATGTTACCACTTTCTTTTTTTGCCTTTTGTTGATGTTGTTTAGTTTTTATGAACACTTCCCTTGCAGCCTCTCTCATAATCTCTTAACGCTTTCGCCTCACTTTTGTGGCTCATTCTTCAAGTAATATGAATCTTTGTTTTCAGTTAAACACAATTTGTTTTCATGTATGCTCAGATTGAATGTTATTTATTTTTAGTTGTTGTGATTTAGATTTAGTTAAATACAATTCATTTACTTTATTTATTGATTATGAGGCAAACCCATTACTAAAGAGTAGAGAAATGTAAGTTTATGTTTGTCCCATTGCCATTACAAGAAAAATTAGTTTTAATGACAAAAGGTTAATGATAAATATAAAATTTGTTACTATTTATATATAGTAAGTATACATATGTTTTAATATGAGCAACTATATATATAAATGTTTTAATGAAATAAAAAGTATCTGCGAAATTTTTTAAATGCAATTAATACTTCTTTAATATATATTTTTTAAAATCAATTAAAGGGATGAATATTATTTATAAAAATTATGTTAAATACAATTGTATAAATTGAAAAATAGATAAGCACTACAAAAATTTATAATTTTAGAAGAGATTTATTCTTGGAGGTTACTATAACCTCTAGTAAAACACACACATAGAAGAGGATTTTGAAACCCCCATAAATATGAACAGTTTTTTTAATAAGTAGCAATAAAGTATTTTAATTTTATTATTTTGAAAGGTGCGGGAATATTTCTTAATTTTTTTATGCACTTCACTCTTGCTTTTAGAAACTCCAGAACGCGAGAGTGTTTTGTTTCACACTTCACACTTAACTTCACCAATTTTTCACTCTTCCTTTTAGAAACTCTACACGGGAGTGTTTTGTTTCACACTTCACTCTTAACTTCACCAATTTTCTAGCGTGGGGAGCAAACCCTTAACCCTTAGGACCGCAAATCTACATTTCACACTTCAGTTCATCAATTTCCCAATGCTGGGAGCAAATCCCTTTTTGTTGCTCGCACGAGGCTGTAAGTGGTTTTAAAGGTAAATCATTTCTAACTCTTCTGATTTTCATCTCTCAACTAATATTCTCCTACCATTTTCTGTTTTCCCTATTTAGGTTTTTAAAATTGGTTTTCAATTTTTCCGTTTCTCACACCCTATATCACTTCTCTAGCTAACTCTTAGTGAGTTCTTTGTTTTTGTAAATAAATTGTTCTCACGTAGTGTGTTTCCGTTCTTAGTTCCATAACTGCGATGTGTTTTCATTTTGGAACTACAATACATTTTATGAATTTGGTGTCTCAGATCTTTCTGCTTCGTCTATTTTTTAAAATTGTTTGTCTCGTATTTTGTTATTGTACACGATATTGCTTACAACATAAGAAAGTGGTTATTTGATGTTTAAAATGAATGAAATAGGTTTTTATGGAAGTAAATATTATAGTTATTATTATTGTCACGATATAGCATGTTACCACTTTCTTTTCTTACCTTTTCTTGATGTTGTTTAATTTTTATGAACACTTCCCTTGCAGCCTCTCTCATAATCTCTTAACGCTTTCGCCTCACTTTCATTCTTCAA
This sequence comes from Phaseolus vulgaris, assembly GCF_051622355.1. NCBI lineage: Eukaryota > Viridiplantae > Streptophyta > Magnoliopsida > Fabales > Fabaceae > Phaseolus > Phaseolus vulgaris. The sequence goes on from NC_143508.1 coordinate 7,747,365, forward strand.
GTAATATGAATCTTCATTTTCAGTTAAACACAATTTTTTTTCATGTATGCTCAAATTGAATGTTATTTACTTTTAGTTGTTCTGATTTAGATTTAGTTAAACACAATTCATTTACTTTATTTATTGATTATGAGACAAACCCATTACTAGAGAGTGAAGAAATGTAAGTTTATGTTTGTCCCGTTGTCACTACAAGAAAAAATAGTTTTAGTGACAAAAGGTTAGTGATAAATATAAAATTTGTCACTATTTATATATTATTTGTGACAATTTTTTTCCTTCTCACTGATATTGTTTATAATAGTGACAAAACTAAACAATATCACAATAAGTATATTAAAATTAGTGATAAAGATAAAATTTGTCACTATTTATCTATTATTTGTGACTACTCATTTTATTTGTCACAAATGTTATTCATAATAGTGACAAAATTAAGAAATGTCACAATAATTATATTAAAAGGTTAACAACACATATTATAAATAATTACTAAAAAATATATATATTAATTTTTTTATAATAAGTATATAATTATTATAAATGTATTAAATATTTATAAATTAATAATTATTTTTATCAATGATAAATAATTAATTATTAGTATGTTAAAATATGTCTCAATAATAATGTGTTATAAATTTATTTTTATATATTTAATAAAAAATTTACAAGCACATATATTTATATTAGTGGTAAAGAATATTAAATTTAAGTTATTTTAAATTTATAATTTTTTATAAGTTAACAAAATAATATAATTAATAGTGATAAGTATAAAAATTGTGACTATTTTTTAATTTGTCACAAAAAGTTAAAAAATAATTGTTTTACTTTAAATTTGGAATTGAATGACAATGTAATGTAACTATTTTATGATGTTTTGATTTATATATGCAAATAAATTCACTCCATATCAAATTTCAACAACTTCTCAAGATTATACACTTAACTGCAAATGAAACGTCTCATAAGCAATGTTGTTGGTGAATCCTTTACATCCCAATTAGAAATAGGTAAGAATTCTAATAATTCTTGGATATTAGATACTAGTGGTGTTGAAATTTCAAGCCAAACCAATATATGTTTAAATTGCCTTACATCATTGTTGAATATGTTCTGAAACAATTAATTTTTCTAGTTCTTACATGTTTTATAATGTTTTATATATTTTTTAGTTTATCTTTAACCTTATATCTATTGCCAAACTCACAACAGTAAGTTTTCTTCTTACTTGGCAAACACTCAAAATTGGAAGGGAGGTGTTAGGTTTTCGCTACAGTAATACTAAGAACTAAGAACTACGAGAGATAAAAAAAATTTAAGACCAAGGGCAAAGCTGCCTCTTCATTCATTGAACTCGTATTCAAATAGGGTTTTCCCAAAGGATACAATGGGTTTCCCCTTTAAGTCACGTTACATTGAAAATTGAAAGCAATTAAATTGAACATTCATTAGGCCCATTAAATCAGAAAGTCTTTCATCCATCTAGGTTTATTGATCTAACGTTTGGGCCTGTTGATGTTGTTGGGCCCTGGTGTAACATTACCATCCGCTGGCTGAGACACTTTGTCCTCAAAGTGAGTCTGATGTTCTTGTTGGGTTAAGTGGGATTGTTGGGCTGATTGGTTGGGCTTGGCTGTTATAGGAATTTGGTGAATGTGTGGGAGTGAAGGTTTGGACATAGGTGTAGGTGTTGTTGGACTCGGGTTAGGGTTTTCTACGTTTGAGGTATTAAGGAAAGTGGGTGAGGCACGGGGCTCGAGGGGGGAACTAATGTGGTTTACGGTAGTTGATGTGGGGACTTGAGATAAAGGGTTATTATGAGGAGTGGGTGGGGCACGGGTTTTTAGGGGTGGGCCAGGGGCATTTAAAAGATTATGTGTAGTGGCATGCGCAGAGTTATGAGTGAGGTTACGTGTAGTTGGGGCTTTCTGAATATTAGGTGAAGTGTGAGGCTCAAGATTTGGGCTCTTTGACACAATTGAGATTAGATGTGTTGGCGCATTTTGATTGGGCGGCAAGGGCGGTGTAGTCAGAGGGTCAGGTGTGGTTTGAATTGTGGAACTTAAAGGGTTAGTCGAGTTAATGTTCTTGCTGGAGTTTGAGTTTGGGTGTGGGGAGGGATATGGTGTTGGTCCTCTGAAAAGCCGGAGAAGTGAGACGTGGAAGACCGGATGAATGTGAGAGGAGGGAGGTAATCTGAGCTCATACGCAACGGTGCCTATGCGGCGGCTTATTTGGTATGGTCCCGAGTAGCGAGGAGATAGTTTTTGACAGGGACGACGTTCCACAGATTGTTGGCGGTATGGCTGGAGGCGAACCCAGACCCAATCATCTACGTTGAACGTGCGGTCCGAACGGTGTCGATTTTCCTGGTCGCACATGCGTTGGCGAGTTCTGCGGAGATTATGTTTGAGAGAGTGCAACACTAAGGTATGCTGATGTAGCAGATCCGATATAGTGGTGCCAACGCGAGGCGTGTGCAACAAATCCAAGATGGTGGGAGGTGGACGACCGTATAGAGCATGGAAGGGAGAGGTGCCAATAGCCGAGTGATGAGTCGTATTGTGCCATAACTCTGCGAGGTGGAGGTATTGGTACCATGTGTGCGGGTGGTCCTCCGTGAAACATCGCAGGTAAGCTTCGAGCCCTCTATTTAAAACCTCAGTTTGCCCATCCGTTTGTGGGTGATAGGCAGAGCTAAATTTTAATGTTGTACCCTGAGCTTTGAATAGTTGTCTCCAGAACGTGCTAACAAAGAGTGGATCTCGATCTGATACGACTGTTTTTGGCATTCCATGAAAGCGGAAGATCTCCACAGCAAAGCGTCGTGCGAGTTGTTACGCCGTGAAGTGGGTGGGAAGAGCCAGAAAATGGGCGTACTTGGTGAGGCGGTCGCAGATAACCCAAACTACCGTGTGACCCGCAGAGGAAGGTAAGTGAGTTATGAAATCCATAGACAAATCTTCCCATACTTGTGCTGGTGTCGATAGAGGTTGAAGTAACCCCTGACTTTTTTTTGGCATGTATTTATTTCTTTGGCAAGTGACGCACTGTTGGAGAAATTGTTTCACATCCCGCGTCCATCCTGGCCAATAAAACGAGGCAACAATTCGAGCGAGGGTAGGCTTGAGGCTGGAATGGCCATTTGTGGGGGACTCATGCATTTCGTGGAGGATCTGTTCTCTAAATTTATTGGACGCCGGAAGGAACAGTCGGTGTCGAAAGAACAACATCCCATTGCGAACTGAGAACAAATTGGGTTGGGGTTGATCGTGCGTGCACGACTGAATTAACTGGGCAACTTCCGAGGTTTTGAAGAACTGTTGTAACTCTTGAAATAAGAGGGGAATCGGCGAAGACAAAGCAAACAACAATGAAGGTGTTGGTGTTCCTTGGCGGGATAGAGCATCAGTAACTACATTTTGTGTTCCAGGTCGGTATAAAATTTGAAAATCATATCCTTGTAATTTTGCTGTCCATTTTTGTTGTTCTGGTGTTTGAATCGTCTGTGACAGTAATGTATGCAAGCTTTGTTGATCTGTGAAAATTTTGAAGTGTTGGCCTAGTAAGTACTGACGCCATTTCTTTACTGCTTCTGTTATTGCATACATCTCCCTTACGTACACGGATGACGCTTGGAGTCGTGGACACATCTTCTTGCTGAAGAATGAAAGTGGGCGTTTGTTCTGGCTGAGCACTGCCCCCACTGCCACTGCAGACGCATCGGTCTCCACTACAAAGGGCTGGCTGAAATCTGGAAGGTGTAGTGTAGGAACCCTTGCAATTTGTAATTTCAATTCGGTGAAAGTTGTATCAGCGGTCACAGGCCACATAAATTTCTGGTTATGTAATAAGTCGGTGAGAGGAGCGGCGAGAGTGGCGTAATGTTGAACAAATTTTCTATAAAAGCCGGTGAGACCGAGGAAGCCCCTGAGTTCCGTGAGTGAAGCCCCTGAGTTCCGTGAGTGAACGTGGTTGTGGCCAATTATGTATGGCAGTGACTTTTTCTGGGTCAGGGGAAACACCACCAAGAGAAATGATATGACCTAAGTAATGAACTTGAGTGGTTGCAAAACTGCACTTGGTTAGCTTCACAAAGAATTGCTTAGTGTCTAAGAGATCCAGAATAATCTGTAAATGAGTAATATGATCTTGTAATGTAGGACTATAAATTAAAATATCATAAAAAAAAACTAGGACAAACCGAAAAAAAAAACTAGGACAAACCGCCTTAAATATGGTCGAAGAAAATCATTCATAGCAGCTTGGAATGTAGAGGGTGCATTAGTCAAGCCAAATGGCATGACTAAAAATTCGTAATGTCCATCAGTGGTCCTGAAAGCTGTCTTATGGGTGTCCTTTGGGGTGACTCTTATTTGGTGATACCCTGCGTATAAATCCAGCTTAGTGAATATTGTAGCTGAACCTAATTCATCTAGCAATTCATCGATGGTTGGTATTGGGAAGCGGTCACGGATGGTGGCTGCATTTAAGGCTCTGTAGTCAACACAAAAACGCCAACCATCTTTCTTTTTTATAAGGAGGACAGGGGATGAAAAAGGGTTGTTGCTAGGTTTGATGAAACCATCTTGCAACATTTCCTGAATGAGAGTAGTGATAGTTTCCTTCTGGGAGTGTGGGTAGCGATATGGTTTAACATTGATAGGAGGTGTGTGTGGGAGGAGGGGAATTTGATGGTCGTGTAGCCTCGGTGGGGGTAGCCCGTGGGGTATTTGAAAAATTGAGTGATGTTGGAGGAGAATGGCTTGGATGGGAAAAGGTAAGGAGTATAATGGGGAAGAGGAATTTTGTAGGTTGCTTTCTAGCTAGCTTGGGGATGATGATGGGCTATCAATTGACAAGAGGTGGAGAGATGCAATGGAGTTAGTAGAGAGATATTGACAAAACTGATGGTAGGTTGTTCTGGTGGGTGTAGAAGTGGTTGCCGCTTGTAGAGTGATGGGTTGGTTTTGGTAGGTGAAGGCAATGCTGGGGATGGAAAAATCTGCCTTAATAGGTCCTAAGGTACGCAACCAGTCAATACCCAATACTACATCAGCTCCTTCAATGGGTAAGAGGTAAAAGGGAATTGTAAAAGTTGATGTTTGGAGGGAAATGTCGACGGAAGGACAAATGCCTTGGCATTGGATAAAGGCACCATTTCCGACCATCACTGACAGTGGGGGACTAGGTTGAAAGGGTAGGTGAAGGTGGTGAGCAATACGCGGTTGTAATATATTATGGGAGCTGCCAGAGTCAACCAGAACGGTGACAGGAAGGTTGTGAATCATTCCAGTAAATTTCAGGGTTTGGGGCGATGGATTACCAAATAGGGCCAGTGGTGATAAATGAAAATGTATGGTCTCTGGGTACTCTATAGTGGTGGATGGTTCCTCCACAGGATCCAGGGGTGGGTCAAGATCATCCAAGAGCAGTAGGAATCGAGATGGTGTGCATTTGTGTCCTGGGATATACTTCTCGTCACAGTTATAACATAATCCCTGTGCACGACGCTCTTGTAGTTGAGTTGTGGTGAGTCGTTTAATGGGTAGGGTAGTCTGTGATTGGTGGTTTGGAGTGGTTCTTGTGGGTGGTGACTGGGAAGAAGTATGGATGGTGTTGTGGTTCTGAACTTGAAAAGGGCGTGGGATTCTAGGTTTGGAATCACAGTATTTGTCTTCAACGAGTTTAGCGAGACCAATTGCTTGAGAGATGGAGTATGGATTCAGAATGGACAATTCTCTACGAATATCTGGGTGGAGACCCGAGATAAAACAATTGAGAATAATATCTGGAGTGAGACCGACTGTGCAGTTACAGAGTTTTTCAAAACGAGTTTGGTATTCTGTTACCGTGGTTACCTGTTGTAGTTTGAAGAGCGATGCTTGATGGTTGGTGTATGTTGAAGGTCCAAAGCGGAGCTCCAGGGCACGGGTGAATGATACCCAGTCGGTGACCAGGTTGTTCTGGTGTAACCATTTAAACCAGCTGAGTGCTTCGCCTTTCATGTGAAAAGCGACCATCGATAGTCTTTGTGCAGGGGGAATCTGGTAAAATGAAAAATATTGTTCAGCTTGGAAAAGCCAGTCCAAGGGATCAGAGCCCTCAAAGAAAGCCAGCTGCAACTTAGGTGGTCTAATATTAGAAGGGTTTGGTGGATGGTATTGTGGATGAGGGTTAGGGTTTGGCATGGTTTGTGGAGCAGGGATCTGAGGGTTAGTGGGGATGGGTGTTGTAGCTGCTGGAACAAAAGGGGTTTCTGCAGAGGAGGAACTTTGGTGGTTATGTGGAGGTATCGTATGATCTAAGAGAAGGGTAAGGGTGGACTGGATGGAGTCCTTTCTGGCTTCCATGGTGGCGTCACGGGTTTGTTGTTCATCCATCTGGAATTGAAGGGCAGAGAGACGTTCCTTGATGGAATTGAGTATGTCTTCTAGGTCTTTGGCTTGGAGTTTGGGAGCCATGAGAATCAATGAAAGCACCAATGTTAGGTTTTCGCTACAGTAATACTAAGAACTACGAGAGATAAAAAAATTTTAAGACCTAGGGCAAAGCTGCCTCTTCATTCATTGAACTCGTATTCAAATAGGGTTTTCCCAAAGGATACAATGGGCTTCCCCTTTAAGTCACATTACATTGAAAATTGAAAGCAATTAAATTGAACATTCATTAGGCCGATTAAATCAGAAAGTCTTTCATCCATCTAGGTTTATTGATCTGACGTTTGGGCTTGTTGATGTTGTTGGGCCCTGGTGTAACAGGAGGGATTAGGGAATCTATGCATTATAGGAGTTACAGTGAGGTAGATGTGATAGATCAAACTATATAACTTCATTATAAATACAAAAATATTATTATGCACCTTGATAAAGTCATACTTTTTAGGTCTTTTTTCAAGTTATACCTTTTTTATGTCATTATGTGCTAAGAAATTGCATTATTTGCTTAATTGTTAAGTTTGTTTATTGATGTGAAAGTTATATTACTAACAATTATGGTGAGTGAAGGTGATTAATGAGTGCATAGTCCATGTTCTCACTAGATTGTGATATGGTTTTTGCTTTCGCACCCCCATTTTTTACCTACACCCCCCTTAATTGGTATAATGACATTGCCCTCATGGATTTTACATTTCTCTCTCACTCTCCTTCCCTGCTCTGCTCTGGCACTGTGTTTGTTCTTCGTTTACATCTCCCTCATTGCACTACACCACCACTATCGCCACTACTGTCGCCATTGTTACATCATCATTGTTGTAGTAGAATAAGATAGGGAGAATACTGCAAAGGAGTAAAAAAAGAGAGAGAACGCCTTACAAACAAAATATTATTCCAAAAATCTCTTTCCATAATATATTTTATGTGTTTTAAAAATCTTGTTCCAAAAAACTCATTCCAAAAAAATGTATTCCAAAAGGTATTATATAGGCTCCAAAAAGTTTGTTATGGAAATCTTAGAAAACTTATTCCAGAATATATTTCATACATTTGAAATTTTCATTATGAAAAATCTTGTTCAAGAAATTTTTATTTTGTTCTAGAAATCTCATTATAGGAATTTTGGAAAGTGTGTTCTGGAAGACTTTCATATCACTTTAAAGAAAACTAAAATGGTATTTTAAATATTATGGGGTACATGAAGAAAAATGAGGGTCTGCAAGAAGAAAAAGCCTTGTGATATAGTGCAGGAAAAATGCAGCTCTATAACTAAACTGTTTCTTCCTGCACCTCCATATTTTCTTCTCCCACATCCATAAACTTTTGATATTCCAAAAATTTTCCTCTATAATATTCTAGATTATGTAATCTGGAAATCTTTTTCCAAATTTGTAATTAGCTTCTAGATTATGTAATCTGGAAGCCTTTTTTCAAATGTATGATTAGTTTTCCGATTACATAATCTGGAAGTCTAAATTAGCTTATGAATTATGTAATTTGTAAGCCTTTTTTTAAATGTGTGTCCGGATTACATAATTCGGAAGCTACTCTCAAATCCAGACTTCTGGATTATATAATCCGGAATATGGAGGTGCAGGAAGAAACAGTTCTATAACTAAGTCCACACTAGCCTAACTAGGAAGTGTTTCTCCCTACACCCCCAACAAATGGCTTCTTGCACCCCATCATTTTTGGAAAAGACCATTTTACTCGTTTTAAAAATGACTTTCAAATTATTTTTTTTGGAATATTTCTAGAACATACTTTCCGGAACAAATTTTATGAATTCCAGATTAACCACTGGAAATTAAAAAAATGTGTTCCAAAAAATATATTCTGGAATTATTTTTTGACTTCCAGATTTCCTATTCTGAAAAACACTTTGTTTACAGAAACTCCTATTCCAAAAACAGCTTTTGCTTACATAATTTCTATTCCAGAATCACCCAAATTATCAAGAATAATACTGGTATTTCAAAGAATGTAGGGGTATGAAAAAAAAATATAGGGATGCAAGAAGAAAAATGTAGGGGTGCAGGAAGAAATATCCCTAACTAGGTTCCAAGCATTGGGCTGGGGTGGGGGTTCTGGATTAGAGTTAAGTCAAGGTCCAATCCTGTAGGATGAAGGACATCTTAAAGCCTACTGATCTCCCGAGACTACTCTTTTATACACTATGGCTTATGGATCTTCTATGACAACAAAGACTATTATTGAGCTACAAATTTGAGTAAAAGGGTCCAATATTGAATATAATAGCTAACATTTTGAAACCATCTATATCTATATCTATAGATCCATACCCTAAACACTAAAAAAAACGAGCCAGAGAGGAAAAAATAATTGTTTCTGTTGTTTAAAATGTAGAAAATTAATATAATTACATATATCCTAATGAGGTGACCCTAAGTAAAGAAATAAGGAAGCATATCACAATTAGAGTCGAAACTGATCTTTAATAATAGTTAGAAATATTTTAAATTAATTTCTAATTAAATTAATAATTAATTTTATCAGGTTAGAAACCAATAATTTAATTAAAACAAGTTTTTTTACCTAACCATCTTGTTATTAAATTTCCTCCCTAAACCCACGCTTTGATCCGTTAGATAAACAAAACCAATTCAACTCACTTTTTTTTCTATCGAATTCCAACTCAGAAATATATTTCCATATAACACATTTCTAATAAAAACACGTTTCCCTTTTCATAAATCCCATTTAGATGGGTTTCTGTCTTGCATCTGGTCTCTAGGCATAAGTTTATGTTTTGCAGTAGATTTGTATTTTATTTTTTTAGCATTATAAATAATCTTAATAATATTTTTAAATTATAATATTATTCTTACGACACTTTTCCACATGATATTACTATTATTCTAAACCAATATATAGTAGTTCGGAAGAATTTTTCGCTATTTAAAATGTGAAATAAGAAAAAAAAAACACTTTTATCAACCAAATAACAAACAAACCGTAACAACTTCATAATTTATTGAACATTTATGCATGTTATATTATAATATTAAATTTTAATAAAACAATAATCACTTTACAAATTACATTTCACGCATTAAAATTAAAAATAAAAATCCTAATTTGAATAAATAAAATTGTCTATAAGTAAAGTCGATTTTATTTTTAGGAGAAGAAACGGTTTTGTTTTCTTACATGGTGTAGTAAATAATAGTAAGCGACAAATCCGAAGTTGCAATTTGCGTTAACAAGAGCCTCCCAACGGTTCTGGAATAGGTGGAATTTTCTAGAACCCCAACACTCTCTCCATAAAAGCCCAAACCCTAATCTTCTTCACTCTGTTTCAGTGTATTAGAGTTACCACTCCCTTATCCATTTCCCTTCACTCCACACCATGGCTTCTGCAAACGCTCTCTCTTCCGCTTCCATTCTACGCACTCCTAACCGCCAGGTTCCTTCTCCAAATTCAATTCAATTTCATTTTCCTCCGAACACCTAACATCCTAGTTTTTATGTTTATCTCCGTCTCTGTTTTCTATTTTTTTTTTTCTTTTCTTACAGTCTCTGACCCGAAGAGCGAACCACAACGGAAGAGTGAATTACCGGCAACCGAATAGCCGTTTCGCGGTGAAGGCCTCCGCCAAGGAGATTGCGTTCGACCAGAGTTCCCGGGCTGCGATTCAGGCCGGCATTGACAAGCTCGCCGACGCCGTTGGGCTGACTCTTGGGCCGAGAGGTGGGCTTTTATTGTAAAACTAGATTTGTTTATTGTGTTTGTTAAGTAGAACAGAGATTCACGATTATTTCATTGCTTGCAATTTTTTTAGGGAGGAATGTTGTGTTGGATGAGTTTGGAAGTCCAAAAGTGGTTAACGATGGTGTGACAATTGCTCGCGCTATTGAGCTTCCCGACGCCATGGAGAATGCTGGTGCAGCTCTTATTAGAGAGGTTTGTGAATGTGTGGTTGTTTTTGTTGATGTTGGTAGTTTTAGACTGTGGAAAAATGTTAACTAAGGTTGCTAATAAGATTAATGATTCTGAAAATGTTAATTAAGGTTGCCAGTAAGACTAATGACTCTGCGGGTGATGGGACAACCACGGCTTCTGTTCTTGCTCGCGAAATTATTAAGCTGGGGCTTCTCAGTGTGACTTCTGGGGCAAATCCTGTGTCTCTTAAAAGAGGAATTGATAAAACTGTGCTGGGATTGGTGGAGGAGTTGGAGAAGAAAGCAAGGCCTGTCAAAGGTGGAGATGATATCAAAGGTATTATTGCAATGTTATTATTGTCAATGTTTTTGCTATGTAGATGCTGCTTTAAGAGCTTTTTTTTATGTATTTTGTTGGTGTTGTGGCAGCTGTTGCATCTATATCTGCTGGGAATGATGAGTTGATTGGGCAAATGATTGCGGAAGCAATTGATAAGGTTGGACCTGATGGTGTTTTGTCCATCGAGTCTTCGTCTTCATTTGAGACGACGGTTGAAGTGGAAGAAGGAATGGAGGTGCGATTTCTATGCAGAATTGTGATAATAGAAGATAAACTTTTCAATAAGTACTCTTATATAAGAAATAAGAAGACAACTTGAATTTTTTTTTTCTTTTATAAGCTAAAATGAATTTATCCACTTTAATCTATAGAAGCTTTCTTATTTACCCTTTCTAAAAGTTGAGACACATAGTTTAACTTATGTTTCTTTTGTAAAGTTTATCTAAATAGGGCCAAAGAGTTGTGTTGTTTATGAGTCTAATTGTATGGCTTTAATCTTGTAGATTGACAGAGGGTATATTTCACCTCAATTTGTTACAAACCCTGAAAAGTTGACAGTTGAATTTGAGAATGCGAGAGTGTTGGTTACGGATCAGAAGATTTCAGCAATAAAGGATATAATTCCATTGTTGGAGAAAACCACTCAACTGAGAGCTCCTTTGCTTATCATTGCGGAGGATGTCACCGGTGAGGCTTTGGCCACCCTTGTTGTGAATAAGCTGCGTGGTATCCTTAATGTTGCTGCCATCAAAGCTCCGGGCTTTGGTGAGCGACGAAAGGCCCTCCTTCAAGACATTGCTATATTGACTGGTATGTGAACTTATATCTGTTTTAAATTTGTTGTTGGATATTGCCTGAGCACAGACAGTATTTTGTGGCTAATGTGAATGATTTGTTGATGTTGTTCATGTTATAAGTATTATAATCATGTCAATGTTTATTCTATAAGTAGGAGCTGGCACATCTTCAATGTCTAATAAAGTACATCTATAAGTAGAAAACACAAATTTGTTGTGGAAGTATAACTTTGTAGTACTATTTTTTTTTTCTTGAGATACTTTGTTAACAACTTTGTACGTTGAACTGGAAGGTGCTGAGTTCCAAGCGAGTGATCTGGGATTGCTTATTGAAAGCACCTCAGTGGAGCAGCTTGGTTTGGCTCGGAAAGTGACCATCAGCAAGGATTCTACTACTCTCATTGCTGATGCGGCAACAAAGGATGAGTTGCAAGCCAGAATTGGTCAGTTAAAGAAGGAGTTGTCAGAGACTGACTCAGTGTATGATTCTGAGAAACTGGCTGAGAGGATAGCTAAATTGTCTGGTGGAGTTGCAGTCATCAAGGTTGGTGCTGCTACAGAGACTGAACTTGAGGATCGAAAGCTACGAATTGAGGATGCGAAGAATGCAACTTTTGCTGCCATTGAGGAAGGTATTGTTCCTGGTGGAGGTACTGCACTGGTTCATCTCTCCACTTATGTCCCAGCAATCAAGGAAAGGCTTGAGGAGGCAGACGAAAGGCTAGGAGCTGACATCGTGCAAAAGGTGAGAATGATGATCAATTTGCACATTCTCTGACGAGTATGGTGTAATTATTGCTTTCACAAGCCGCAATAATTGCAAGCTACAAACCCATTCCACCTTAAACTTATTTGTTTAGATGCTTTTTAAAATCCCTTCACATTTCAGGATGCTTCAGATCTCAAATGGAAAATGGTATCTACATAATAATCAAGATTAAATTTATCCTTTCTCAATATATATACATTGGACTAATGAATTTTCTATTTATATTTATAATCTTTAATAAGCTTAATATCTCATTTGATATGCTGTGATAGAAATCTAAAAAATATTATGAATGCTGATCCTTCTGCTGCCTTTATGTACACAATGTAGGCTCTGGTAGCACCTGCTGCATTGATTGCTCAAAATGCTGGAATAGAAGGTGAAGTTGTTGTGGAGAAGATTAAGAATGGTGAATGGGAGGTTGGTTACAATGCTATGGCTGACAGGTATGAGAATTTAGTAGACGCGGGAGTTATCGACCCTGCCAAGGTTACAAGGTGTGCACTACAGAATGCTGCTTCAGTTGCTGGAATGGTGTTGACCACGCAGGCCATTGTGGTGGAAAAACAAAAGCCCAAGGCACCTGTTGCCGGTGCCCCACAAGGCCTAACTGTTTGATTTTAGGTATTAGGCTACGGCGAAGAACAGTTTTGTGCAGAAAATCGAAAGAGCGTATTTATTCCAATGTCTGTTCAATCGAAAAAATGTATTTTATAAACAGTTTTAGATTGGCTTTTGGGAGAAGAGGGAAGTTATAAATTGGATCCTAGTTATGGTATTTTTATGATTGAAATAAGGTAGTCATTTGATATTTTTCTTCCAAGTTTATTGTGTAAGCATAGGTAATTTTGGGCTCTTAATTTTAGTCTTTCGGTTATAATATTATCATTCACGTGGTTCTATATTGTAACGTATTAGGGTCCTTTGAATCTAATCATATTCTTTCAGATAGATTACCCTATTATTCCACTGCTAATTTTTTTTTCGGTTTAAATAAAGAACCTAAAGACCTGGGTATTCAAATTGCTGCTGGATTATTTTCTGCAGCAGCAAGGGCAGAATCTCGTTTTAAGTTGCAAATAACATTGTTTTTAGATAATTTTATATCTTCATTGAATGTATTCTAATTACACAGATTGTGATTGTATGATTTTCCGTTAAGTGAATGAATTTTGGAGTCATAAACCATATCCATTGCCAGAGTAAGCACCAGAGTTTTTGAAGTTTGATTTTTCAGAAAAGGCCGTCGGCTATCCATAGGAGAACATATTCACTGGCAAATAAGCAACCCAAATTTCTGCTTGTTTTGCGTTGTGGATGTGAAATGTATTTTAAATTATGTTACCATTTGATTCTATACTGTAGTATTAAGGGCTTAAAATTAAAATTTAATTTGACTACTGTGAAGTGGTGTTTAACTTTCTATTGAAAGACATAGTCAAGAATCTTAATTCAATATTTTATCTAAGCCTTTAATAGTCTATTAAATGGCTTGTTATTTTAATCAAAGAGAATTAGGTAAGGTTTTACACGGATTATATTGGTCGTTTATGAGTTGTTACTCGAGATAATTTGACTTTAGGAAGTACATATTTATATATTTTTAACAAGAATTATCTTAAGTGGACTGCTTCTTCTGCACCTTCATCACTTCTTCAGCAATTCCTATATTAAAACCGATTTTATCGTTATACCCTGAGTAAAAAATATTAAAAAATTAAAATTTAATCTAATTTTTACTTTAATCTACTTTTACTTTTCACATTCACTTTCACTCACTTTGCACCTTCACTCCCCCAGCGGCATCCCATCCCCTTCCAAAGCTCCACCTCCTTCAAAACTCTCCTCCCTTCTAAAGCTCTCTGTCACGGTCCTTCATTGTTCACGTTACCCTCTTCATCCACAGTATTTTAAATGGGATAGAGTAATTCGATAGTTTTAGATAGTTAAATAGATTCCAAATTATTTAATGCCATAAGGTTTTTATTATTACATATTTGATAGATTTATTTTTTAAAGTAAGTTTTGGATTACATAATCCAGTATTGTTTGTTGTTGAATATGTTTCAGATTATGTAATTTAATAATTCTGGTAGGATTTATAGTTTATATAAGTTTTGGATTACGATATTATATAGTTAGTTGTTGAATAGGTTCTAAATTATATAATTCGGTAAATTTATCCTAGGATCTCGACTACATAATTTGAAATGTGTAATTTTTTAGTTCTTTACTACGGATTTTATTTTTGTGTTCCAGAATATGTAAATTATAATATATTTCTATTTTTACTTTTTTACTGAAAAGTAATTTTGGGATTTTTTAAATTTATGGAGGTAGCTGAAGAAGTGATTGAGGTTCAGGAAGAATGACCTTCATTTTTTTTTATTTGGGCTCTACGTCAAGCTTGAGCTTCATCTCTTGTGCTGATATGGTTAATACTATATACACTCCACTATTTTAGTAACACACTTTCCTCTAATACTCAAAACAGTTATCTATACCTAGAGAGAAAAACAAATATAAGCTTGTAGAAATATAATGTGATGAAAGAAATTGATAAAAACAAATAAGAAATATACAATACGTGTATTTCAAAAGTGGATGTATAATATTGTCTTGGATCTTCATGAAACATTTTTCTAAACCATAACATGTACATCCTTTTCAAGCGTGATAGTGCACTCTGCAATTACATAATTCACAACAGTTACTTCATAGAATGGAGGATCATTTCAAGGGCTAACTTTGCAAAAGAATAACTGCAGTAATGTAAGAAAAAATTAAAACATTTACTTTATCAGAAAGATTTTAGACATATTATCAGAAAAATTATAAATCAAGGATAATAAAACATTTATAAGAAAATTCTTTAAGTTTGTTTATGAACTTATTTAGAACCTATAATTGTTAACATATATTAACATAATTACAACCAAAACACAATAAGCTAGTAAAAAATTTTAAAATATAAAGCATGAATAAAAAATTAGAAATGTGAAGCTTATAAAATATTGTCAACACATATATAAAATATATTTCTTACTTCATGGTACTAATAAATAAATAAAAAATCATCTTCACTAAAAAGACAGTAAGAAATAAAAAGAAATCATTAGTAACACTTGACTATGTTTGGGTATCAATTTATCCAATAATTCTAAATGATAATCATATATAATATAGTCTTTTACACACTTATTTTTCAAAAATAGCACAGAGGAACATCAATTGATTTTTTTTCTATTTAATATTTTTGTCTACATAATATTTTGAATGGCTTAGTAATTCAACATTCATGTTATATTTAAATTTTTATTTTCTCCTAAGTCTGGAGTCTTTATTTTTTGGTTTTGCATGCATGAGTTAGGTAGACCTGCGTAAGATATGATTATAAAAGATGAACCTTCATTAGTTTAGATTTATTTGATTTTTTAATCAAGTTTTCTAAGTAAAAGTTTAGAAAATTCTACTTCTTTTCTTTCTTCAAAGTAATTATTTTGAAATATGCAATATTTTGAGGTAAGTGAAGTTAATTGAAATTCATAGCTGGAATTGATGTAAAACTTTGAAATTCTAGGTTATATATATGTGAATGAACCAAAGTGATATTATTAAAATTATTGGATTTTTTTTATGATATTAAGTTTTTTTATGGATAAATAAGATATATAAAAATTCTTAATATTGTTTTTTATGATGTTAACGTGTACATAAAGGTATAATTGATGAGTAAATTAGGTTTATATGGTTTTTTAAAGTTGTGGTTATATTGTTGAATTAATGATAATTATAAAAATTAAGTGTTTTGTCATTGAAATAATTTTTTATTTGAAGTTAATTGAATTGAGACAAAAAAAAAAGAAATTGATTTATGTTGAGAAAGAAATGTTTGAAAAAAAAATGGTGTTGTAGAAATGAAACTTAATTTGTATGAATAGGTATGATACTTAATTAATACGATGATTATTTGAGTTGACTCAAGTGTTGACATTTAATGTGATGATTAGGGATGACAATATAATAAGGTGACTACAGTTAGACTATCTCATCCTCATCTTCAAAATAAAAAAAATATTCATATGTTCATTCTTAAATCCAACGGATATGAATATTTTGTTTTATCCTCATCCTCATTGGGGAATGACTGGTATATTCATATATATCGGTCCCCTTATTATTCTAACTATTAATTAAATAATTTTTTATAAAAAATAAAAATTATTAAATGTGTGACCTATAAATAACTTATTAAACTAAAGACCCAAAAAAGTTAATATAAGTTTTTTTAAGTTACCTGATAAATTAAAAGTGTTTTAGTAGTTTAAAATAAGGACGAGTATTGAAACAAGACATGACAGATATGTACGCATTCATCCTTATCTCATACCCAATTTTAAAAAAAGAATATTATTCATAGTCATACACATATACATTTAATGCGAGAAAGTTGTGCATTCCTTTATTTAAATCATTTGTTAATCTATCTGAAGATATATGTTGTTTGAGTTGAAAGACAAATGATAATTAGTTACAATAATAATATTCTAATTTGAATAGTAATGAAAAGTATTGAAATTTCTTAATAAAATTTGTGAACGTCTTGACTTCACTAATAATATAAATAACATAAATTAAAACGAAATTCTTGCATTAAGGCATTTAAAAGGCATGTAAAGTAAATGCAATAAAATATTTTAACTATATTTAATTATTATGTTTCTAGAAAGTTTTGGTGTATCGATACAGGTTTTCTGAAATACATTATAGACTTTTAAGCTTTTCTAATGACAACATAAGTATGGCAATGTAATTCCTTAAATCATTAAAGTGAAGAACACTTTTAAATGATTTTTTTATAACATGGTAGAGACCATGGTTGTTTTTTATATGTGAAATTTAAAATTATGTAAAATTATTGTGATTCATTATGATTTTTGTTACGTTAAATAATCCTTTAAAATTTTGTTTGTGTAGTGATTACTGCAATCACATTTGATACAGACAAATTTGTAACTATCTAAAGTCAGTCTAAATAATTATGAACATTTATTTATTTCCAAAAAAAAAACATAATCTTTGTATATATTATTATGTTTTGAAGAATCCAATATAATTTTAGTAATATAAAAATTATAAGTATAAATATATGTAAATATTTATATGAAAACTAGTATAATAATGGGAGATTACATATAGCATCATGATTCGTACACCTCTCCTACACAAATTAAAATTTGATTAGCACATATAATTTATTATCACACACTTATTTTAAAACATTAAAACGTAAGTCTTTACCAACATGATCAATAATCTTTTTTAAGAACTAAATTACAGTGATTTATACTTTAAAGATAAATGACAATTTATCCAGCATATTTTATTTAACACTATTTATTTAATTATTTTTAAAATTTTGTATTAATTAACATAAATTAAAATTTAAATAGATAATTTTTTTTGTCTAATTTAACATAATGTGAGAGTCTGCATTTACTGCTAGGACTAATATTTTGTGGATGTTTCGTAATCGATGAAATACTTGTCTTAATTACTGTGAGAAAATCAGGTTTAGGATTACTCATATTTTTCGTGAAGGGAATGCATGTGCTGATAAGTGGCTAATTTATGATTTATTTATAGAGAACTATTTCATTGGTATAATAGACTTCCATCTAGTATGTTCTTAGAATTCTTTAAGAATAAGTATAGTCTACCTATGTATCATTTTTGTTAATATATGAGTTTTGGTCCCCTCATATTTTTGTATTTTTTTCTTTTTTCTTATTTTTAATAATAATATTTTTTTATGTGATGACATATGATTATTGTTACCTGAGGTGTCAGCCTAGTTGAGATGTCAAGTTACATAATAATGTCTACCATGAAAGTTTTTATAAAAAAAATTAAAAATAAATGAGAGTCTAAGACTTTCCTAATTGGATTCTAGATAAGTCTGGTCAGTTCACTCTTAAATTAGCTAGGACTCCATATTTGTTCTATGTGTACGCTTTGTGAAAAGCATGAGAAATTTATTCATCATTTATTTTTTGAATGCCCCAGTTTTTTGGTATTAATACTCATACTGTAAAGTTCTTCGTCCTCTTCTTGTTAGATGAGAGTTTCTTTTGTTACGAAGTGGACTTTAAGCCTAACTCAACCCCATAAAACCGGCTCATGAGATTGAGGTTTGCACCCACTTATATACAATGAATTGTCCTCATCTCTAGTCAATGTGGGATCTCCATCACACCCCCTCACGCCGAGAGTGATAGATAGAAGCTCGTGCGTGGGATAACATATTATGGGTGGTGACCTGATAAACCCAACAAATACTCGCTAGGATAGGATCGAAAATGGCTCTGATACCATGTTACGAAGTGGACTTTAAGCCTAACTCAACCCCATAAAACCGA
This sequence comes from Phaseolus vulgaris, assembly GCF_051622355.1. Classification (NCBI taxonomy): domain Eukaryota; kingdom Viridiplantae; phylum Streptophyta; class Magnoliopsida; order Fabales; family Fabaceae; genus Phaseolus; species Phaseolus vulgaris. The sequence continues at coordinate 7,766,036 of NC_143508.1, forward strand.
CTCATGAGGTTGAGGTTTGCACCCACTTATATATAATGAAATGTCATTATCTCTAGTCGATGTGAGATCTCTATCATCCTTCACCAGGCTGGGTTAAAATTAATACTGATGGGGTTGCTAGGGGTTATCCAGGTCTTGTCACTTGTGGAGGTATTTTTCGTGGGAGTATGAGAGAGTTTATTGGAGTTTTCTCTGCGCTTTTTGACGTTCAGACTACTTTGGTTGCTAAATTTTATGGAATTATATATGTTTTGGAGGAAGCTCAAAAGTTGGGACTTATTAATGTCTGACTGGAATGTGACTCTGTCTTGGTTTGTGTTGCATTTACTACTAAGACAAATGTTCATTGGATGCTTCGTAATCGATGAAATACTTGTCTTGATTACTGTGGAAAAATCAGGTTTAAGGTTACTCATATTTTTCGTGAATGGGATGTGTGTGCTGATAAGTTGGTTAATTTATGATTTATTCATAGAAATTTTTTTTCATTGGTATAATAGGCTTTCATCTAGTATGTTCTTAGCATTATTTATTAATAGGTATAGTCTACCTATATATCATTTTTGTTAATATATGAGTTTTAGTATAATCCTTCCATATTTTTGTTTTTTTTTTAATAAGATGATTGTTGTTACTTGAGATGTCTGTCTAGCTGAGATGTCAAGTAATGTAGGATACCTAACCTCAAAGTATAAAAAAAAAAAAAAGTCTTTGACTTAACGTAATAAATCTCAAATATACGCAGAGTCAATAACTCTGATTCTTTGTTTAGGTAGCATCTTCATTGATAGCAACTTTATACAATTTCATCCAAAAACTAACATTCACCAGAATCTGATTCAATTTAATAGTCGTCATAGTCTTCAAAGAAGATTTTACATAAATAATACATAAAAATTTAGTGTGTATATATATTATATTTACTAAAAAAAATTATTAAATAAAAAAAAATTTAAAATTTAAAATAATTAGTTACTATATTAATTAAATTATATATTATTTTAAAAACTAAAAAAATTATTAATATCTAAATTAATTTCTATTATTAATAAACAATTTTAAAATTAATATTTAACTAGTTATTTATATTTTTACTACCAACTTCATAATTTGAAATAGTTGATAGTTAAAATCTTAATAGTTAATTATATATCAATTTAAAAATTATTTATCAATAATAGAAATTATTTTAAATATAAAAAAAATAGTCTTTAAAATAGTATCTAATTTAAAGTAACTAATTATTTTTGTCTCTCAAATTAGTTTTTATTTAATGTTTTTCTTATAATATACACTACAAGAAAATTATTAAATAACAACTAAATTTATTAAAAAAAAAATTAATCACTTTATTGACTAAATTAGATACTATTAAATTATTGATATCTAAAGTGATTTCTATTATTAATAAACAATATAAATTTTTTTCTAAATTGATATCTAAATTAACTATTAAGATTTTAGTTACTAATAACTTAGATTATAAATTAATCTTTAAAATGCTAATAAATACTAATTTAGAATATAAAGTAGTCACTAACTAAAATTTTGATAGCTAATACTTAGATATTAATTTAAAAAATACTTTATAATTTTTATTAATAATAGAAATTACTTATATACCAATAATTTTTTAGTTTATAAAAATTAATCTCTAATTTAATTAATATAGTAAATTTGATCTTTAAAATTAGTTTCTATTTATTAATTTATATATATAACTATTTTATATTTAATATTTTTCTTAAAATGATATATATATATATATAACTAGTTTTTATTTAATAATTTTTTGGTGAGACTTTATAACTACATTATTTTATCCTCATAAAATTACATTTTTGAAAACCACACACTTTTATTAGTTTATTTTAAAAGTTAAAAAGGGTGCAAAATGGTTCTTCTCCGTGTGTAATAATAATTATGTGAAATTGAATACGTATACACTATTGTTTTTAAAGGGAATTATGCTTATTTAATTCGTAGTATTTTAAATCACCCTTATTATCCCACTTATTTGGTATACAGAGTAATAAAAATAAAAGACAACAACATATATTGGCTGTTTGAATTTGATGTAAGACTCAAATATAATGTGAATATACTCTATCTCTATGAAAATATTGGAATATATATAATATATATGTGTATATATGAATTTAGAGTTGTGCTACAAAGAGAAACGAATTGGTAGGCCCAATATGATATTGTGAACGTGAAAAATGTTTGTGGGTTTGTGAAAGGTACTGCCAACATTCCATTATTGGTGCATTCATTTCTCCATGTCCCATCTTCAGACTTCTCACAATCATATGTTTCCTCTTTTCTATCATCTTCTAATCATCTTACACTATCATTCCATTACTTTATTCAACTCTAATATCAATTTACTTCATTCATATAATAATTATTAATTGTGTTTGAAATATAAGTTAATATAGATTTTATAAACTATTTTAATAAAACTGAATTAAGTTTAACTTTTTTTATAGGTATCGGGTTTTTTTTAAAAAAAATTATATTAATCTTATGGTGTCATCTTTAATTCAATTTGTATTAACAATTATAAATATTTAATAATTTGTTAACTATGCTTGGTTAAATGAGAAATGTAATTTAGTGTGGATTTATGATTCTTAAAAAGTTACCTAATTTAATGATCTAGAAAATTATCTTAGAGTGGTATATTTTAAATTATACTTGAATATTTTATTATTAAAATGAAAAAAATATATAAATAAAAAATTCAGTTATTCAGGTTTTATTTCAAAAGAACCAACATCTTTCTAGAAGATCCTTTTTCATTTCCTCTCTCTTCTCTCCCTCTTTCTTCTCTCTAAGATTCTAACAATCTCGCTCATCAGTTTGACGATCGGAGTTCGTCATTAGACTCCTGATAGTGAGATCTAATTGACTACCCGATAAGAATCTCTGATAGAGTAAGTTCAATTTTACTCTTTTCTTTGAGTCAAATTTTGAACTTGTAGATCGATCTCGATGTAAGTTTTTGCATGTTTTATGATTAGTCTTTGTTAGATCAAAGTCCTAGTGATATAGCTAGATTTTTTATTAGGACTTTGTGGTGCATGTTAAGCTACTCTTGAAGCTTTTGGTAGGTTTGAAGCTCATTGTTAGTATTTGCTCAACTAAAGGTAAGGGAAGCTAGTTTAAATTTTCAATAGAACTCTAGGTTAGAAGATCTGGATGTGGGGGTGACGTGGTCACCAGTTCAAAATTTTTGTTTGTAGGATTTCTTGTTTTGAGTCGATTGGAAATTGATTAAAATTGAAATGGGTTTGCAGAATTTCTTGTTTTGAGTTGATTGAAATTGAAATGTGAAATGGTAGATATAGTAGATGTTGTAGAATGTATATGAGTTTGGAATTGAATGAGTTAATGAATGTATTTGAATAGTTTGTTGAATCAAGTTAAATGAAATGTTTGATGAGAATTGGTTGTTTGATTTTAAATGATTTTGATTTAGAAATCATATATATGTATAGATTGACATAATAGCTCAATGACTCAATGAAAGTGCTCGTATAATTCTGAGTAGGAACTGTCAAGGTAATATGTAGATTTTATAAATTTATGAATTGAATGAAAAGTTGGACTAGAATTTAAACAAGTTTATGCAGAATTTTTTAGCATATCTCGCTCAGGCGAGCTAATTCTTGCTCATGCAAGAATAAAATGGAAAGATAGGGTGCTCTTAGGTTCCTTCTCGCTCAAGCGAGATCTAGAATGAAATTTTGGGGGCTCTCGAGTTGAATCTCACTCAAGTGAAAGATTTTTTGCTTGAGCAAGACCCATTTCGCTCAAGCAAGTAAATTCTCACTCAAGCTAGAATCTCTGTAAAAGAAACAATTTTTTTTGCTTTTAAAAGATTGAGTTATTTATTTATGTATAGTTTTACTTATAAATTATTTAAATTTTTATTTATCTATATTTAATTGAAAATATCTTTAATTAGACATTTATATGATTAATTAATGCATTGTTGTGTGTTTTTGAAATTCTAAACTTTGGTATGATTTGATTGTTTGATGTTGGATATTGTAAGATTTAAAATATGAATTTTAATCAAGACATAATATTTTTAGGAAATAAAATACGTGTTAAAATTGTTTAGGATGTGCATTGACTATGGATTCGTTTAGAAGGAGATATCCTGACTCTTCTTCTGAGATAATGAAATCATATTGATGAAGTTATTCAGGTGGTGAGAGTTGAAGGAGGTTCATATGAATGAGTAAGTTGTTTGAATTATAACTAACTTGACCTGTTATATGAGTTAATCATATCATACTAGGAGAAAGATGATATTGAGATTATTTATGCGCATAGTTGTGTGGATTTCACAGTAATATAGTATGTCAGATGCAAATCTTTGAATCTAAGTCAATGCACAAGTCTTCTAGAAGTAGATTCAAGTGTTTATGTGTTGTGAGTTAGTAGAAGTCTGGCATGTGAAAGATAAATTATGAATTTCAATAGACACTTGATGGTTTGTGAAATTGTATGAGACTTGATGAATTATGTTTATTAATTTGAAATTGAAATTATATTTTTTTTATATAGCTAGCTTACTCTGTTATTTGTTTGTGTCTGTTTCTTTATTTGTGATGATAGTATTGTACACAAGAGCATATGAGATTGCAGGTAATATAGTTCCTCAGTGAGGCAACTGGAGGATGTGATAACTTTAATTTGAATGCTTTGTTTGTTTTTAAAACTTTTGATGTATATATTAAAATCAGTGATAATTTTTTGATATACAATTATGAGATAGTTGTGTATATTCATATGTTAAGTAGATAATGCTTGTTTTACTTTTATTTTATTTTATATGGGTAAAAATTAGAAATATTACACCTAATATTATATTTTTTTATAAATAAATATAATATAATATTTTTGTGAATATATGTTTAACTTTAAGGATCCTTTACATATGAATACTAAATATTTCACTAAAAATAGTTTTTTAATCTATTAAGTATCTATAAAATCTAACTAAAATATCAAAATTTAGAATGGACAGTATTTTGACGTAAGAAAAATTTTAAAAATTTATTTTGACCCTTAAAATGAGTTGTAAAAGAAAATACAAAATTCTAAGATTTTTTTGTTTGTTCATATTTTTAATGGAGATATATTTATAATTATTTATTAAAAGTGGAAAAGTTGTGAAAAATGGTTTTGAGTGAAGGACTATAATTCATAACCAATAGTTGGTTTTATTTTCTTTCCTTTGAACTCAACGTGATTCACTTGTTCGTGAATATGCTCTACCAATATTTGCATGTGAGATAAAGACCTTCTATACAAACATAACATACTAAAAAATTGAAACTAATTGGAAAATATTATTTCTCACCTTGGTGGGATAAAGAAAAACTTAAAACACTTATAATTATAACTATAAAATTTGAGTTGGAAAAATTAATAAAGATAAACTTATTTTAAATTTATTTTTCTATCTCTTAGATGATAGATCTATATTTAATATATATATATATATATATATATATATATAATTGGATCGGGAAATAAAAAAAATGGAGAAAAGAGAGTTGTCAAATGAAGAAATGTTTTAAAGAAGAAAAAGAGTCTGGGGTTGAAGAAAAAGAGGAACGGGTCAAGGTGCTTCTGCTTCAAAGTCTTTATACTTATAAAATAATTAGTCTTTATATATTATTTTTAATGTTAACGATAAATGTTGCAGGTGTGTTAATTAAAGATAATAATACTTTATTATAATATATAAGTGAAGGTAAATTTTATGATATAAAATTGAATTAAATTTAAATTTTACTTTTTTTAATATATTATAGAGTCATTATTATCAACCAATAAATATATAATTTTTTACAAAACCTTGAAGTAAGATGTTAAAAAAATTTGATTTATTAAAAATAAAAACAAAATGTTGCATAATATATAAATCTGAATTTGAATTATTTATTTTTAATTAATGTTAATAATACTTCTGTGAAGTACAAACTATAAAATATTAACGTAAAAACCATTATACTTGACGATAATTTTGCAACTCTTGCATGTGTTTTCTTTTCTTGAGGTTGATAGAATCGTACATAAAATACTTAAAGAAAAAGAAAATTGAATGTAACGGAACTCAGTGATGCGAAACGGACTTTTATAATTGTTGACCCTTTATCATTGTTGCTGTAAAGTATCTATATGCGCGTCTCTCTTTTCAACAAATTGCAAATTTAATTCAATAACTAATTCTTTATCTTATTTCTTAAGTCCTTTCAATAGATCCAATACTGCGAATTAGAATCAAATATTATATTTAAGGTTTTGATTTTTTCCTTCTTAAAACACATCTTAAAAAAATATATATATATTTAAATAATTATCTTGCTGATAAAAAAAAAAAATTTACTCTGAACTTTTAAATAATATGAGATTATTAAACGTAACAAAGTACTAAAATAAAACACTTAATAATTATTTTTTATTATGTTGTAAATTATTATGGATTTTTTAAATATTTGTATCCATTAATTGTGAATTTGACTTAAAAAAATGATAGATGGTGGAGAAATGAAGTAGCAATGATATTAGGTTATAGGATTGAAGAAGTTAGGCATGTGATAGATGCTTCTTTTCTTAAATCACACCCTAAACATACAAAATGCATCTAAATAAAATTTGCATACGCACCATTCAAGCATATACAAAGCATCAAATTCCTCTTCCACGGTTATCATTCTTGCATTTCCCTACACCATATTATATACACGTCTTTACATTTTTATTTTTATTTTCTTCTTGCCCTTTCACTTTTTTTGCCGCGTTGTTTTCCACTTCTTTTTTTCTATATTACAACATATCAAATCTTCTATACTATATTCATATTCATGCATGCAATTAATAGATATGATATTTCATATAAACCCAAACATAAGAGAGATACTACTAAAAAAATTATTGAATAAAAAATAATCTTTTATAATAATAAAAATTAATTTAAATACTAATAATTTATAATCTTTTATTAATAATAAAAATTACTTTAAATACTAATAATTTTTTAGTCCATAAAATAATATTTAATTTAATTAATATAATAATTAGTTATTTTTATCTTTAAAAATAATTTATATTTAATACTTTTATGGTAGTGTAAATAATACAAATTTGAATTTGCGAAATGGAAAGGGTACTAATTGAGCTTAGAATAAATTCCGTATCAACCAATGGCGGATAATATATGAAGACGCACTTTTGAAGCTTTTTCTTTTGTATATTTTGTTGTTGGTCGTAGGAATGCACTTTTTGTTTCAACAATCATATTCGTAAAATGTATATTCTTCAAATTAAAATTAACAAATTTCTCTTTCGGGACGATCCTAAAAGCACGTCTAATAACGAAATAAATTATATTTTTTTATCGATAAATTTAATTGTGTCAATGCCTCATTCATCTCAAAGTTCAGAAGCCTACGTTCTTTTATTTTATTTAACTATTTGATTTAATTTATTTTAAGAAATGCTTGTTTTTCATTTTCTACCGCTTCAAATTAAATTATTTGCATGGAAGATATTTCAACCACGTAACTATGTACCTAAACTTTTTTTTCAAGTGGAAACAATTAGTCAACTTAAAATATAAATCTGATCTTATATACATATTTTAATTTTTTAATTATAATAATTTTATGAATTATAATTATCCTATTTTATTAGTTATAATTTAATTGTAATTTATTCAATTAATTATAATTATTCCATCTTACAACTATTTTATCAGTTGTAAATACTACCTATAAATTTGATCTTATATAAATATTTTTTTTTTTTCATTTATATAACTACTTTAGACAGAAAAGTTAGAATATTTATATAAAATCAAATTTATTATCTAATAAATACATTCCAAATCAATGCTCGAAACGGATGCAGGCCTTAAACAATCTCAATTCATATAACAAAGTCACGTACACACCCATTATGAGAACAATTTCATCATAAAATTATTATTATAATAATAAGTTGTTTTTCTAATTTAATTTCAATAATTCAAAAGTTTAATATAAGTGGATAAAATTTTTATTTTATAACTATAAAATTGAATTAAATTTAAATTTTACTTTTTTTTTAACCTGGATTCTAAATTTATTTTAAAAAATCACTCATCAATAGCGTTGAACGTGAGACAATGTGTGAAAATTTTTCACATGATCCAAGAAAATTCAAATGTACAGATAAAATCTTTATATAAGTAAGAAATAATAAATTATCTGTCTACAATTTTTTTTGGGACATTAACATTATCTATTTTTAAACCGGAATTTTGGTCCGTATAAAAAAGAAAAGCTTTTATTTTAAGGAAACTGATATTTATATATTTTAAAATACAAAGATAAATTTGAAAAAATTAAAACTAAGTACTGATTTTTTGTCATCAATCTAAAGTGTTCCCGCTTAAAACTAGAAAAGAAAAGAGAAATTTCATTATTATTTTTTTAAAATGGCAGCCATTGATACCTTTTTCTATTCTCTTTTTCTTTTGCTTCCTTATTTAAAGTAATAATAGTTAAACTAACTTTGCCTACAAGTTAAAGCAAGGAATATGGAAAAAGTTTCTTTATAAATAAATAAGTGTTTTTAAAGGTATGTCACAGTGAATAATACTTTTTGTTTTTTTTTCTTTAAAATATTAAACTTAAAAATATCCTAAAATAAATAAATGAGTTCATATTATGTTGAATTGAAACTTATCCTATATGATAATGAGAAGAATGCAATTTGAAATTTAGAATGAAAAGTTTGAATATCCATTAAAAAAATGTGTGCGTGTGAGTCTGTCAACTCGACTTCTGTTACTTATCCCACGTGTTGCCATTTCACAGTGTTAATGCACACGTGTGTCGCTCACGATGCTGACGGTGGAGTTGCTTCAACATTCTCTTTTCCTAATATCACCACCTTCCCACTTCTACCATATGCCCACTATTTTCGCTCTTAATTACGTAAAACCCTGTTCACAATTTCATAGAATTAGAATTTATAAATCAGAATGCATGCTTGGTTTATTTATTTTTTTACTTTTTCCACCAAATTATAAATTATTATTATTACATATAATAATTTTGAAATAATTAATTTATAAGTTATATTTAAAGTAGTTTATAATTATTAATAGTGTACTTCTGATTTAACATCAGATTATGAAGTTATAACTACTGTAGTTATAACATAGTTAAAAACAAGCATTGTCTCATAAACAGTTGGTTTAAGTTGTGATATTTTAAATAAATAAAAACTTCGTTAAAAATTATTGACAAGGTTTTGAATAAAAATTAGTTATCAATAATAAAACCGAGGAATTGTAATGTATATAAAAAATAACAAAACATTGATGTGTTGGCATTTACTTTATGATTAATGATAATATTTTGGAGAGAAAAACGAATAAACAAAAATTTAAATTTGGATTGATGGAGAAGTTTGAATAATTTGTATGGATTTATATTTTACTATCGCTGTTATAAAAGAAAGCAAAGTTGAATTCTCTATTTATTTGCTTGGAAAACTACAAAATAATCAAAAGTGTAAGCAATACTTTTTTAACATTGACAAAATGAGATTACTTGAGAAAATCTCACATTAACTAGAAGACAAATAAACGGTAAAACTAAAAGTAATTGATTGTCTCATTTTTTTTCCACTGGAAAATACTACTTTTACGTATATCTCCTTTTTTCAGTATTATTTATAATTTTTTCTATCTTCTCGAAGTTCATTATTATTAATATATAAATCCAGACACTGAATTTGTGGGTTGTGACCTTTCCACCTTCAGTCGGTGCACGGTATTTCCTTAATCAATAATGAAAAAAAAATGTATAAATATGTTTATAATTAATTCATTATTTATTTTTATCTAGACTCTATCTTTATAAAATATAAATTATTTATATTCTATTTAAAAGAATTCAGTGGTCATCTAATTTACAAATAGATAATACTATCGAAAATGTGATGGTAGATAGATTTAGGTAGTCCACTCAAAATGCTAGAGATTCAATTTTAGCTAAAAGATTTTGATATGTTCTTTTAAAGTTGAGGCAATTTTTTTTAGTGGGAATGCCTCAAAATAGTTACAGAGATCAAACTATTAAAAGAGATTTATTAACCTCATTTGCGATTAAATTTTCTAGGACAATTTTTTAAGGTAAAATAAGTTGATTAATCTATCCCCTTTATTTTTGTTGATTTAGGTAAATCTTTTCAGATTTATTGTGTGTCTCATATAAGAGACTTCGTTGTGTGTTGATGAAGAATAAGAAAGTAATGGTTTGTGCTTCTCATCAATGGAAAATTCATTTGAGAAATTATACAACTCATAACTTAGAATTGACATAAATAATTTTTGCTATGAAAACTTGGAGACATTATTTGTATTCGGTTAGTGTTAATGCATTTAGTGATTACAAGAATCTGAAATATTTGTTTGATAAAAAATAATTGAATATGAAGACAATTCAAACATGATTAAAAATTTATAACTGATTGAAACTTTCTTGAAATTGAATGTGAGTGTAATAGTATTTTTTTTATCACATTAGTTGCAACATGTTGGTTCCAATTAATTCTTTTTTACCATGATATTGAGAAATAATTGGTTGACTGTGATTTGAGATATATTATAAACATGTTTGCTACTAATCAAGCCAATGATTTCTTTGTAGGATCTTATGTAGTTTTGAGATTCAAAGAAAGAGTTTATGTACTTACTGGAAGTAAGTTGATAAAGTTTATTATAGATGAAGATCACAATATCAAGTTGTGTCTTCATCTCAATATGGATAAAATGTATCAATATTTGAATAAGTCTTTCTAGTGGTCAATAACACATATGTGGTTAATTAAGTATGCAATCATTTGTTTGACTTTTCAAAATTTAAAGGTGAAGCATCAAAGGTCAGGTGGTATTTTACAATAGTTAGATATATCAATGTGAAAATGAGCATCTACATTAACATTTAGTGATGGTGATGGAGGACCATCCAAGCCACCATATACAAGAATAAAAGACAAATGAACTATCTGTATCAATAATAGAATAAACTTATATAAGATTTGTATTTTAAATTTTCTTAGAGTATTTTATAAATGAAACAAGAATACTCTAGAAACCCTAATTTGTCACACAAGTAACAACTTTTAGAACACCTTAGAAGAGTACACACGACCTCCTTAAGCCACCACACTCACCATAATTAAGTCTACTTAACTAGAGTTATAATAGTTTAAGGAGCAAACTACCTTCATACATAAATACTCCAAAATATTCTCATGTATTTAGATTTGCAAATATTGAATGAAGAGCTTTAAATTTGAGATTCATTATCTCTCAAATCTTCTTTTGCTAGACAACCTCCAAGACCTAGTAATACCTAGAAAGTTGGTCAAACCTATTTCTACTTCCTAACACCAAAACTACTCCAATTCCTCACCAAAAACCTCTCATTCTCGGTGCAAACTCTTCTCCATTCCGGTACCATTGCATTCAACTTCTACAATCCATCACCTTGGGTTGCATTAGATGGTGAATAATGATTGTAATTATTACACATCAATTAAGCATCACTTAGTTCTTTAGATAAAAAAAGAAATAAACTAAGGAAACAACTTAAGTTCATGCTTCTACTTCATCTAAATCGCCTTTTAGACTATTACGATGCTTTAAAACATTACTATTTCATATATGGTTAACATATCTTTCAATTCTATAGACACACATATGTATATATACACACCTTGATGTACATCAATTACATTATCACATGGTTCTCATACATTTAATAATTAAAAAAATTATTAAAATTAAAATATTAAATCAGCATACCTAGATGTAGTGTGTCAACAAGCTTAAGGTTCACTTGTCACTTCAAAAAATTCCAACAAAAATTCAAATAATCCTCCAACTACCAATCTTTACATAAACAACATTTCCCTTTTGCTAAAAACCCAAAAGACGAGGGGAAAATAATAAAGTCTTCAATAGAGATTGAACCACTTACAAAAACTCCTCTTTGATAAGACAACTTTTCTTATTAACAGCTTTCTCCTCAGAGTTATAATAGTCAAAATCTTCTCTAAACTTTACAATGTTTAGAAAACAAATAGTTTTAGAGATAAATTTTTGAATAAAATAAAGAATGAACATCTAACTTGTTTGAAAATTTTCAAATCTTTAAAACTTGTCTTAAAATAAAATCTAGCCTTACATGTTATATAAAATATATTGAACTTTACATCATATAAGAATATGCACACGATAATATTTTAAAAAATATAAGAATCATCTCCATTTATTTATATAACTTTTGAACAATTTTTTGAATATAAAACTTCATTTACTCTCACATCAAATGTGATCATAACAATAAAAAAAAATAATAAACAGTAATACAAGCTAACATAAAATTAGTTTATAACAAATCATAAAGCATACATGGTAGATATACTAATAACCTTCGCAATTTCATTATATAAACAAAACAATCATTACTTGCTTAAAGTCCTAAGGAAAAAAATATCAACACATATATCTCTTGCCTCAACAAAGGATTAAAGGACTACTTTGGAAAATACATATTGAATGAATCTCATCAAAGATCAACACCTTACTTATATCCAAGCCTATGGGAAATGTTAATAGTAGCTAAATGCATCAGAAAATCTAATACAACAACCTTCTTCAATTTTTCACTACCTCATATCTTAGTGAAATTAAGATATTTCCTTTCATTATTGGGTTGTAATACTTAATACCACTTATTGCAAACCATGTCAAATTGCTATCTCATGTATATATTGTTCTTCATCCAACTTAAAAAACACACAACTTTGTTAGATAGTTTGGTACATACAAGATAATATAACAAACTAGACGGTCTAGTAAGAAGAAAGAAATTAAACCATTTGATGGTTAGACAACCTAATCAAGCAAATAAACTAGACGATCTAAAGGAAAACTGTCTACACAAAGACTAGACAACCTAGTGGAAGATTGTTTATACCTAGAGTAGATGGTCTCATGGAAGTTTGTTTATATACAAAAACAACGTGCCAAACAAGGTTTATCAACCTCTCTCAAGCTGGGAATAAATGTTTAACATTCCCAACTTGGTACACATGGTTTTAAAAACAGTAGGAACAATATGTTTAATGTAGATATTTGCAGCTTCGAGAGCGGAAGCCATATGAAGAAGCTTGATAAGACCTTAATTAATTTTTTCACTAATGATGTATCTCACAATCAATCTCAATATTCTTGCTGATTAACCTCATTAATCCTCTTAATGGTCTTTGTGATGTCGGTCAGCTTGGACTGAGTGTCAAGTCATGGTCTCAGTCGTACGGGTCCTACCAGCACAGTTTCCACGGTTATTTTTAATTAGATGAAATCATATTTTAAAATTTATGGAATTTTTATTTTAAAATATGTTAAATATGAATACATTTATATGTATAACTTTTTCTAGTCTCATCCTATATAATAGACGGATCTTTCTCTCTTGCTCGTTCAAAGTCCGCGTTCTAACACTAACAAATAAAAAAAAATATAGAATTCAAAGCAATTAAAAACAAAGAAGATAAAATGCAAGTCTGCATGCAAGAAATACGACAAAAGGATCCTATCCACTGTCAAAATCAACTGCATGTTTAAATGGTTTATCAAAATCTATAAATAAAGAAAAATAAGTGAATTTATTTTAAATGGGAGATTTTTTTCATAATCAAATAAATTTTGCTAATTCTATTTGGTGAATACGGGGAGATATAAAATCTAAATTAGTACTTGTCTTTTTATAAGTTAAACTTATAAACGCGGAGTTGGATAAATTAATTTATAGAAAAATATATATACTCTTTTTTTAAGAGATACTTTTTTTAACTTAATTTATGAAAATATATTTTATCTTTTATTCTTATTATTAAGTATTTTGTAAAAAAAATTTATATTTTTTTATATATTTTTTTTCTGTTTTGAAATGTTTTATCTAACACAAATCCGTTTATAGATTGATAAAATATACAAGGGTAAAAATAAAAAAAAAAACAATACATTAAAATAATATTAAAACAGGTTCAACCATTAATAAGAGATCTAAACAACGAAAATGGATCTGATACTGGATAAATTTGACTTTCTCCATTCTCATCTTCTCGAAGACTACATGAGTTTTAGTTCATATTTAAAAAAAAAATTATTAAATTATTATATATATTGTATACAATTATATATAATTAATTTAATAATAATGATTAATGAATCCTTACATTAAAAAATCATATTTAAAAAAACCAAACTAATAATTAAATATATAATTTAAAGTTTTTAATCAATTACTATAAATCAAATTATTTAACTTAAACTAATAATTTGAATTTAGTTAATTGAAAAGTAAAATATAAAAATAAAACCTTACAATAATGGATGAAATATACAATTATTTATTTTATAAAAGTAAATAGTGAATACTTCTGGAGTATAAAACCTGAGTTTCATTATATTATTCTTAAGCCAACCCCAATTGAAAATAAAAGCATTACAATAAGGTAAGGAGGGTAATACGTTGAATTGAAACGTTGCGTTTTATTAGCAGTGCTACCTAACCTAGAGAGAAAACAGGTTCATTCTTCTTTGACAAACGCAGACATATAGGAACCGTTATTTTTGGTTTGTTAAATTTACTTAGTCAACTTCTTCTAGTTCTTAAAGTAACAACATAGAAAATAGAATATTTAAAATTATAAGAATAAAATAAACGAAGGAAAACAGATTTAGATTTTACATTAATACTGTTTTTTCTTGTTTTGAACAATAAAATTGAATATTTGAATCTTATTTTACTGAGTATGAAGCGAGGAAGGAAAAAAAGTGAAAGCATATATTATATTATATTATTTGAATATGCATAGTATTGGTGATTTATTGAATAGTTAGAAAAGAGGTGATTGATGTAATTGAAGATGAAATAGGTGATACTGAAGGTGGGGAAGGGGACCAGTGGGGTAGGGAGTGAGAGATTCCAAAAAAAAAATAATAATAACGCGGCAAAAGAAATTCGCGGAAGGAAGGAGGGCAAATCCGTCATTTGGGAAACCTGGATCTGCTATTTAAACTGAAATTAGACAGAAAAAGAGAGTGGTATCGTGAGAATAAGGGAGGCGAGAGTGAATTGGACATACCAGAATGCCGCACCGTTCAATCCATTCATCGTCCAACAATGGCTCAGGAAAATCGTTGCCCTAAGCTTCCTTTTCAATAACCTTGTATTGTTTCATCGACATTGTCGTTGTTGTCGCCTCCACGGTTTTTCTCTTTTGCGTTGCTGTTAAGTTCCTTTCGTGTGGGCCCGATCGCATAAATGTCGGACACATTTGTTTTTGGTTGTCTTTTGTTTTGGTTTTGTTTTGAATGGATGAACAATCTGCAGGTGCGATGGGCGAGGTGGGGAAGATACTGTACATAGTGGTGGTGGATGACGCGCAGAAGAAAGAGTCCTTTCGCTACACGCGTCCCGTTCTTCAGAGCACGCTCCAGCTTATGGGATGCAAGGCCCGTCACGCCTTCAAGGTAACCAACCACTCACTTTTTTTCTCTCCAATTCTTCTTTTATCATATCTAATTCCTAGATATGTTGCTTTACGTGTCACGATTATGAATACGTCTGATATTTCGACAATATAACAAATTTTCAAGGTTTTGGGTTTGTGATCTGTACCAGGTTCTGGATTTGAGGGGGTTCTTGTGGGAATTTTGAGGTTTTTTTTTGGTTGGGGGAGGGGTCGTTTTTACCTTGTTGACCGAGGTGGTTTGACCTGTTTGTTCTTTAGCTTTGCCCGTAGTCCACGACGTGAATAACGTCTTCGGGGGTTTTGTCTTCTTTTCCGTTCGTTTGACTGCGTTTCATTTGGTTCTTGGCTTTCTTGATTCAACTGCGTATAGAGATTGGAGACTGGAAAGGGTTATCATGCGTGTAAAATTCAGCCTATTTTTATTTTATTCCTTTTATTTTTTAATTGTGTTTTGGTAATGGATGATGCATTCAAGGTGACCTATTGTTGTACTCAGAATGAAATCCTATGATTGAGAGAGAAGATTCTATCAAAGATAACCAATCAGGTTTCTCTCAAAATTAGTTATGAAATTACATGAGAGAGAAGATTCTATGAAACATAACTACTCGATTTTTTCTCACCGATCTATTATCGATTAAACGTTTGATACTTCGTATCAGTTACATAATTATGAGAAAAATTAAAAATTGAATTTATGTAGTAGATTACTAGTCTTTTTTGTTTTTCAATCCTTTTTTTCATTTGAATGAAATGGGATTTGAATCTTATTCCCCTTGCTGAGTTTAACTTGGAGAGACGAGATATATCACTAATCATTAGTTGGCCCTTATTTGATAAAAAAAAACGTTTTACCTTTTCAACTTGAGTAGGAAAAGTTCCAAATTAATGGACCATAGAGGGTTATCTTTATTCAGTTATAAAGGAACATTTTCAATTGGAAAACCTTTGTTTCTTTTAAGAAAGGTCAACCTAGTATGAAGCGTGTATCCAACATTTGTCTGCTTCTCGAAATTACACGATACAGCATTGATATTAGATTAGCTGCTTGCATCTTAATAAATAGAAGTGCTATTGGCTGTCTGTCTACTAAATATGAGGTACCATGCAAATACTGGAACAAGTACTAAAAAAACCAAGTAAAAAAATATTGTAGGAGGCAGACTACTAGAGGTATTTGTTTATGTTTGAAGATTATTTGACACCCATAAGGTAGACATGAATATTTGATATACAATGTTTATTTTGTTTTGCCATTAGTTTGTGGCATCTTTTAACGGCTTCTATTAGCCTATTCTTATATGTCTTGGGCAGAAACTGCATATATCATCTGAATTATTCTACAAACTATTCTAACTATGTTTTTCATTTTCCTCTTATCAGATCAGCCAGAGAGTTTTTGAACTCACAAGGAAAGCACATTCTACTGATATTTTGCAGCCAGAAGTAGAGGCTTTATCAGGTTTTGATGCTTTCAAGGGGAATAATTTGAAGAAAGATGGTGATGCTAGCCTGGATATAGCAGACTTACGCAACCAATTACTTTCTGGGAAAGATTATAAAATTAAAAGTGTACCATTTGAGTTGTACAAAAGGCGCACATCTGCGTTCATCCGAAGAGAAAATTTTCTAGATATTGTCTGTGATGCCCTGGCAGAGTACAAGTATGTGGGTCCTAACCAGAGAGCAGACTTGGTATTAGCCTGCAGGTATTGCATTGTTTTATTGGAAAAGTAAATTGGACCAGCTGTAGCATATGCTATCCTGTAGTATTCTGTTAACTGATATGATTTGCTATGGTTTATAATTTATTTTTTCGAGTAATTGTTACCATGTTCTTACTTTGCATGATATATTTATTGAAACTGGATTACATTCATATATCATTAGGCATTTTTCTTTGGGCATTATACTGCTGTAAGAGTTTTGAAAATGTCAAAAGTTATACCATAAAATTGTGATTTACTGATTTCAAGAACTTTCATCTCATGTCTTGTGCTAGGGGGTTTCCTAATCACTTATCTGTCTTTTCTGCAAAATATGCTACCACTTCTCTAAATCGGCAGTGAACTCTCCCAATTTGAGATCTAGATATGTTTGTAATACAACTTTGTTTTAAAAAATTTCAAGGAATTTGAGTATCCTTTCCAGAAACTTGAAGAATAGAGAATGGTAGATCTGAGTTTTCAAAGTGATTTTGCATACTGATTTGGTTCAAGTAGTGGTTAAAATAACATCTCTTCACTTTCTAGAATTTGTTTTAGTAAACACTTTCTTCTTGCACTTATGGTTTTATTTCCATGTTGAAAATCAGGATCTTTGGACTGGAAGTTCAATTGCCTCCTAATAGTTGTTTTGGAAACTATTCTAAGTGAATTATCGATCTCTAATATGAAGAAAAACATGCATCATGACAGCATGTTGTTATCTTATATTTGTCGCATAAGATTTTACCTGAATGCTAATTCAAAATATGGTGCAACTTTTCATTGTTTTCTTTGGTTTCAGGATCCGAGAACGCAAAGAGTCTGTGACAGTGCTGTTGTGTGGCACAAGTGGCTGTGGCAAATCCACGTTGTCTGCATTGCTGGTATTTTGACAGAGAAACAGTTGATTGTTTTTCAAAATGCAAAATATATCTAGGTTTTGCTTATTTTGTGGTAGGATATGCATGTCGGTAAGTTGAAACTGAGTAATATTTATACCTTACAGTTCAATAACTATTATTTTTATCTTCACTTCAGGGAGGTAGGTTGGGAATCACAACAGTGGTATCAACTGATTCCATTAGGCACATGATGAGAAGTTTCGCTAATGAGAAAGAAAACCCCTTGCTGTGGGCTTCTACATACCATGCAGGGGAGTGTTTAGACCCTGTCGCTGTTGCAGGAGCGAAGGCCAGAAGGAAAGCAAAAAAGCTGGCTGGTGTGTCACGTTCACTTTCCAAGGATGAAGCAACTGAGGGTAACAATTCTAGCAAATCTGATAGTAGGATGTCAGAGACTAGCTCTGGTCCTACTGAACTGCTTAGTCCCAAACAAATGGCTATTGAAGGATTCAAGGCACAGAGTGAGATGGTGATTGACAGTCTTGATAGGCTTATCACGGCATGGGAAGAACGAAAAGAGTCTGTGGTTGTCGAGGGTGTTCACTTGAGCCTCAACTTTGTTGTATGTTGGATTTCCGTTATTTTGTCCTTCTCTATTTCTTTTCTTATTGATGTCAATTTATGTTTTCGTTCTAAAATCTTAAATACTCGTGCAGATGGGGCTCATGAAGAAGCATCCTTCAATCATACCGTTCATGATACACATTACAAATGAGGACAAACACTTGGAGAGATTTGCTGTACGTGCGAAGTATATGACACTGGACCCAGCTAAAAACAAGTATGTGAAGTATATTAGAAACATCAGAACAATCCAGGATTATCTCTGCAAGCGTGCTGAAAAGCATTACGTTCCCAAAATAAATAACACAAATGTTGACAAGAGTGTAGCAGCCATCCATGCAACTGTATTCAGCTGTCTTCGAAGGCGTGAGATGGGGGAACAGCTATACGATCCTGTTAGAAATACTGTGACAGTTGTTTATGAGGAATATAGAAATCAATGTGCAGCAAATTCTTTGACCGCAAAAGGAATGCTTCAGTTGATCCAAAGACAAGGTTCTTCAAGGAATCTGATGGCTCTCGTTAATACTGATGGGTCTGTAGCAAGGGCTTGGCCTGTTAATTTAGTTGACAGTAATGGGAAGCCTGTATGGTGCCATGGACCAGAGAATGGAATTTGTCATCCAATGTATGGTCCCTTAAGAATTGGGAAGGCTGAACCAGTAAATCTTCAGTTTGGTCTTTATGGAATCAGTGCTTGGCCCAGTGATGGTGGCACTAGTCGTGCTGGAAGCGTAGATGAGTCTAGAGCCGATGGAACTGATACCGGTAGTAGATATGTATCCTCTTGCTGTAGCTCACCAAGGATGTCAGATGTCGCTGCAAAGGAGGTAAAGTCGAAAAATGTTTTGTAAATTAATCTTCATTGAATATCAAAATTAATGGTTTGTTATTGTCAATGGCGAAAAAAATGGACAAGACCAAAATCATTCTATCATTTGTTGATAATTTTTGGTGTTGTTTTAGCTCAAGGAAGACTTCTCAGTGCATGGTAGTGATGAGGAGAATGACGATCAACCTGAGGTGGGAAGTGATGAAGATTACAGTGATGAGGCCGACAAACATGGCCATGAAGAGGTAGACTTGTGCTTTTGTCTATCTCTATGCAATAGAATTTAATCTATAGAAGAATGTCAAAATCTTTTGGGTTTCCTTTAGCAATAGCAATATTCGTCAATGTTGTTTTTCCATGAATCGGTGGTCTTTCACCTGCATACCTTATAATTTAGTTATATGACTAGTATTGATCTCCTCCGACATAAAGAATATCTGGGTCTTTTTTCTAATGATTTTTTATTGCTTTGCAGGTAGGATCAGTTGACGAGGAATCAACAAAATCTGATGAAGAATACGATGATCTTGCAATGCAAGACGTAGTGGAAAATGGGTATTGGTCGGACGATGATGATGAGTTTAGGAGTAAGGTTGGTCCTGTTGGCGGGGAGTTAGGAAGCAAAATGCATGGGGGAAACAGGTATCGTCGAAACCTGGATCTTTTCCATAGAAGTAGAAGTGAGCCAGTGGGAGTTCCAGAGCCTCAATGTTCTTATTCTTCTTTGCTCGTTGAAAAGAGTGAGAGGAAAGCCAAATTAAGAACACGTTCCCTTAGTATTCCTGCATTAGGAAAACACAGATCAGCAATGAATGATCCTATCCTTTCCGGTGCTCCTCAGAGGTAGCACCACATTCCCTCTTCAAAGAACAACTAATCATTTAGATTTTTTTGGTGCATTTTCTTAACTGTCTTACGATGATGTCTCATTTGTAAATAGTAGAGCGTCCAAAACCTTAGTCGTCTTCTAGTTATTTTGTTGCTTCGTATGGATGAACTCATGTTTTCACATTTTTCTTTAACATTTTTCTGAGGATGTATATAAGGTATGAAATTCCTGATGTCAACCTTCTCTGCTCTATAACTTACGCAACATTGCCCCTAAGTATAAAAAGCCTCATAATTTATAACTAGATAACATATAAAAAATGCTATGTATTTGGTTAATTTGTATTTTTTCTATCAAACATGGTATTATTTTTATGTTATCACCCTTATTAAATGGTATTATTTTTATGTTATCACCGTTATTAAAATTGTGTGAAATTGTCGTCGAAAACTAATCAGATTCTAACTTTCTTTTTGTCCAGAAGACGGCCAAAGGCCGAAAGAAGCATTTCATTCAAACTGTCATTAAATTAGTCATCCACTGCCAATACAAGATTATTTGTAATGTTTTAAATTTTTTAAATATTCTGAAATAATTCTAAATCAGTAAATATTCATATATATATATATATATATTTATATATTGTATTATCAATTATATTGTATTATCAATTTATTTGTTTTAGGGTTCAGGGAAAAATAATATATTGTTTATGGCCCGTTGGTTCATATTCAATCTGACTTCTTCTAGATCAGTGTGATGAATAAGAGTGTATGTGGTCCGTCATACTCTTATACATTAACGTGACGCCATTGCTGACCTTCACAATAGAAGCAGAGTCTAATAGAAAACACCCAAAAAAGTGTTTATTCTGAGTTTATTAATTTCATTGAAAAACAATGGTCAATCGAAAACAGCTTTTGAAGAATTGCAGATTTGAAACTCTAAACTTAAGTGGAAGCATTAATAAACTCATCTTTTGTGAGATCATATATACAAGTCATTCAATAGAGATAGTTCTACTAGAACCTAGAACATTCATAATTTTTGATAAATTTTGGTATTATTTATTATTATGTAAAAGAAACTTCATCAATTTATTTTCTATTGAGGAATAGAGAATAGGGAGTGTTAATATAAAAAAATAGATAATAATACAAAGTAAAAGAATTTTATCTGCAATTTATCATTTGCACACTAGTGTCTATTACAGATTTTCTTTTTGCAACGATTAGGTGGAAACCGCCATTAGAAAATGTCATGGTGACATTTTTTTTTCCAAAAATAGTTCTTTACTGTTATTGTATGTGCCCATATTTATGGTTTCCAATTCCCTTACCTACATGCTCGTCGTTGAGCCTCCTAAATGTTCTTTGTCTTCATTTTTCCTTTTCCATTTAATATGAAATAAGAAAAATATGTAATAGGAGATGATTACATTATGTGCAACTATTTAATTGATGGGTGCCGAGAGAATAAAAGTTGGATAATTTCTTCATGTGGAAATTAAGGAAAACTACATTTGTTGTGAAACATGTTAGAAATTATATTTAAATTTGTTATTTATAGTTTATATAGTTTATGTATTTAGACTCAACAATTGTTAGTTTATCCAGGCTTAAAATTTAGATTGAATTTGAGCAACCCCATTGGAGCTTTTCCTTTTTACAGCAATGATTCCTTAGGTTGGCTCCCAGCTACTCTTATCTTCCTTGTGCGCTCAGCTTTGCTAATGTTGGAGAACATGCTATCTAATGTTGGAGAACATGCTATCTGCAAAAACGAATAAATGTTTAGTAGTTATGATTTAACGAATAAATGCTTAGTAGTTATGATTTAAGTTTTTTTTCAAAGGTAGGAAATGATGTGTACCGGTGTAGGCTTTGAAGGCACCGAAAAGATATTCTTTAGTTAACAATGTTGTGGTATCAAAGACGACTTTCAGACTCAGCAAAAAATTCACAAATGCCTTGATCTTTTGAGGGCAGATCTTCCAAGCGTCGAACACTCTAGAATCGAGGATTGAGCGTTCAATACAAAGGAAAGTTGTCCAGTAGGGACGAATCTCCTGCCAAGCTTGGATTTTGAGAAATCAGCCTTTGAAATTTTTGTAGGACGACTGGAAGAGGGTAAGTAAATCTCTCCTAGGGGCACCATTTAGAGAGACTCATAGTTGACGACCTGAGTGTTTGGCTTTGAAAAAATATAAAAAGACCTCCACAGTCGGCGAAATGCCGAGTTGGGACCACAAAATTATAAAATCTCAGATGGATGCCCAACTATTTGGATGTAGCTGAGCGGGGGCTACGTTTAGTTTAGATAATAACTCCTTTTAGATAATAACTCCTTTTCAAAACTGGACAAGAGTAGACGAAGTAGGACCTTTTTAAAGAACGTAACGTAGAAAAAACAGAATGGGTCATCAGAATTTGATGATTCATCGCAGCATATAGGTTCCTCTTTCTTACACTCTACTACTTTTACTAAATCCTCATCTTTTTTGTTCAGACAACACCCTGCTTCCCTTAACTTCCTAATCGTGAACGAGAGGTATAATAAGAGGTCTCTTTTAGGAGTTCTTTTTAGTCCAATGGTACACAAAACTATAATCTATTGTAGAAAGCAACTAAAGCATAAACAAAGACAGAATACGAATACAATTTAGGACAAGACAGAATGAATCGAATTGGCGTAAACTAAGATATATTTCTCATAAAGCAATCGATAAAATGTATGATAATCACCCAGTGAAGTCAAGTAGGAAAGGCATACTTGATTTTTTGGTGAGAGACGGTGTCATGTGGTGGCACAAAGATGAAAGGAGAAGTTTTGAAGAGAGGTTGGAAACAAGGTGTTGAATGTGAAGAGAAAGAGAGAAGGTATATTCAAAAAAGAGGAATGTGAAATCACAAGAATCCCCCACGTCGATGCAGGCTCCACGTGTACGCTCCACATTCAATAAGGTGAGACGTCTTTTCACGAGGTGTTTTGGTAATCACGTCCCAACTACCTCTAAGGAAATGTCATGCCAACCACCGGTGCAGGAGAGCATCTTCGCCTTGTTAAGCTCGACTCGAGCCTAGGGGACTTGGGTACTGGTCGGACGTGTTCAGATCCTCAGCCCAAGCAGTTAAGTGTAGTGGCACGGTTAGACAAGTCATGTGATACCCATCTCGACTTGGGGCAAGTATGGGCCCAATGACGTATCACAAGATCAACCCAAATATTTGGTAGTCCATATGAAAAAGATAATTAAAAATAAAATCATACCAAAATAATTGAATTAATTAAAGTGTATATATATTTTAAATACAAATAAAAGTCATTAGGAATGATGTGGCATTGTATCCGAAAAATAAAGATACACATTAACATAATGTTCTTACGGTTGAAATTATATTTTTGTGTTTGAGATTATATTCTTGTTGTTGAAATAATATTCTGGTTGATGAAAATTGTTGAAGGAATGTCTATAAAAGAAATTTAAGATTCCGAGTAAAGGTAAGTTTTTCTGAACGCTACACCGATACCAATTTATAGTTTGAATGCTTTCACTAACTTGATCGTCGGAGTGTGATCAACAGGTGAAACTCCCTTCGTCACAAGGCGTCTTCATCTCGGTTCAACAACCAAGCAAAGTCGCTTCAACATGGAACCTACTTCCAAGTCCGACCGAGGTCAGCATGCAAGAACAATATTTTATATATATATATATATATACTATGTTAAAAAAATATTTTTAAAATATATGATAAGGGTTGCTATCATCATTGAACTAGAATCATTATAAAAAATGTTGTAGAAAAACTGTTTTAACCATTGTTAAAAGTCTTATCTAGTGTCATAACTAATTGTTTTTTTTACATTTCAGTAAATCATTTATATATTTTTTTCTACATTGTTTAAAACTTACCCACATTATTTATAATTACTGTTTTCCCCTTAAATTAAGCCATTTTATTTGAGATTTTAAAGATAAAAAAAATTATTTACATATTTTTAATCAAATAATGAGTTTTGAATAATTATAAGTGAGTTTTAATCATCATAAAGTAAACAATGAAGTTGATTATTTTTTTTAATAAACTTACAAAATTTAAATAAAATATTTATCCTAATTGAAAATTGTAGGATATTATTAACTAAAAAAACTTACAACATATTTAATTTTATTTAAGATATTTTGATTGATATTTCCATGTTTTATTTTCGAAAACCATAATGCAATTAATTGTGCATCTAAGCTATTTAAAAAAATTATATATTATAATTCATGTAATTGACATATTTAGATACTTCACTTTTCTCGACTTTGCTACATCCATCCAAAGAAGACATTATATACATACAAAAAAAAATCATCAACAACTTCAAAAGTGATTAGTTGTAATAGTTTTAGTAATAGTAATGATGAAATTTAATTTGTATGTTAGACAATGTTTGTATCTTTTAATTCGTAGAAGAAATTAATATTTATATTTTTATCATCGTTACATTTATTAATTAAATTAATTATTAATATTTCTAATTTCATATTTTATTTTTTAAATAAGTAAAAATTCATTCAATTAATAATTTTGAAAATGAAATAAAAGTTAAATTGTAAACCAGCAAAAAAAGTTACTCAAAATGAGATATATTATTAAAGCAAAAGTTAATCAAATATTATAAGATCTTGTAATTATATATCATAATGAGACTACAAAATTAGTATAAAATCTTAAAAGTAAATTTTTTTAAATAGTACAAAAGCCGCTACTATGATAATTTTTTTTAATAAAATTATCATTTTAGGATTCCATTATTTAACAGATTTTTTTTCCATTCCTGAAAACCTGAAAGTGAGAATGCTTATTTTAATGTTTGTTGAAAGATTATTGAAACTATTTTCGAGTATGTCTTAAAAGAAAAGTTGTAAGCACGGAGAGAAATAGTTTTAGAGTAGAATTGATATAATTAAAATGACACCTGAATATTTTATTAAATTTAAAATAGCATATAAATAGAAATTCAGTTATTCAGGTTTTATTTTAAAAGAGTCATCATCTCTTTAAAAAAACTCCATTTTCTTTTTCTCTTCTCTCTAAGATTGTGAGCTCCTCGCTCATCAGTTTGACGATCGGAGTACGTCATTAGACTCTAGACTGCCTGATTAGACTCTATGATAGAGTAAATTCATTTTTGCTCTTTTCTTTGAGTCAAGTTTTGAACTTGTTAGGTTGTTTCTGTCTTTACTTTGCATGTGACCCTTTTAGCTTCATGGTTAATCTTTGTTAGCTCAGGATCCTAGTGATATAGTTAGATTTTTTATCAGAACTCTGTGGTGCAGGTTAAGTTACCTTTAAGTTTTTGGTAGAATTGGAGCTCTCACTGAGTATCTGCTAATTCCAGATAAGGGAAGCTAGTTTTATTTATTTATAAATAGAATTCTAAGTTAGAAGATCTGAATGTGGGGGGTGACGTGGTCATCAGTTCCAATTTTTGCTTGTAGGATTGTCTCTTTTGAAGAATAAAGTAATATATTGACTGAAATTGTTGAT
Organism: Phaseolus vulgaris; assembly: GCF_051622355.1. NCBI lineage: Eukaryota > Viridiplantae > Streptophyta > Magnoliopsida > Fabales > Fabaceae > Phaseolus > Phaseolus vulgaris. The sequence goes on from NC_143508.1 coordinate 7,792,039, forward strand.
TTTGAATATTTTATATTGATTTTAAGGCGAATAAGTTGATGAAAGTGTTTGTGATTGAGAATTGAAAGTGTTTGAATGATAATATAAATGAGTTGAAATGTTTTTGAATATTTTGTTGAATTACTTGAATGATATGTTTGATTTTAGATGATGATTGATTTAGAGAGCATGTATTTGGAACTTAGTTATGTGTTTAAGTGAACTTTGAGATATATTTTAATTCTTTAGAAAAGTTTAAAATATGATATGATTGAAGGGTGCATTGATGTGTTATATGAGATATGAGATATGAAATGATGTGAAAGTGTGATCAAGACATAGTATTTTCAGAAAAGAAAATACCGTGTTAAAATTGTTATTAAGGTGTATTGATTTGTGAGTGTCCTATGAATGAGACGATCCTGACTCTACTGGTATAATTGAATCATATAGATGAAGTGAAGTTATTCAGTTGGTGAGAGTCGAAAGAGGTTCATTTGACTAAGTCTGAGGTTGAAAAAACGGATTAAATCAGATTAAATGGATTTACCCTGTCATATGAAATGATGAGACATTAAGATGATTATGCGCATGACTGTGTGGATTCACAGTGAGTAGTATGACAGATGCAGGTGTCTGGATGCTAATTTTAATACACTAGTCTTCCGAAAGTAAAGTCAAGTGTCTATGTGTTGTGAGTTAGTAGAAGTCTGACATGAGAAAGATGAATGTTAAATTTTGATAGACACTTAATGGTTATGTGAAATGCATAAGAATTGATGAATTTATGTGGATGTTTAAAGTTAAGTTTATATTATAAGTTTTAGAAATACCTAGCTTACCCTTTTTTTTTTTGTGATTGTTTTCTTTAATCTGTGATGATCGTGTATTTACACTCGAACAGATGATGTTACAAGTGATAAAGTTCTTTAGTGAGAAGATGAATGATAAAAATATTTTATTTCCTTTTGAATAATTGTTTTAATTTGATGTAAATATTTAAAATATTATGAAGAGAGATATGTTTTGAAACATTTTAAGAAAGAGTTGTAGAGATAATTGTAATATGTTTATATATTTATTTTAATATTTTATACAAATTATGATTATTAGATGTGAAAAAATATAGGGATGTTATAAAATTACATTTCCTTAATTATATAAATTTTATTCTGTGGTGTTTTACATAAATATGTGAAATACTTTATAAGTTATATTTAAATTTAATTAATGCTTAATCTTAATTTATTTTAGTGAGAGATGTAATGAAAGAAAAGGACAAAAGAGAAAATTTGGATGAAATCAGTTTGGACTTAAAATCTTGGACCTTTAAATTTAAAAGAATCGATGAATGCGAGTTGGAAAAGTAAAGGGTGTGGGAGATAGTATTTTTAGGTGTTGCTTATAGAAGGTAACTTTTGGGACTTGTGAATAATTAAAGGATTAGGGATTAAAATTACATTAAAAATTTAAAAAACGAAAATTATAAATCATTAAAAAGTTAACGGAATAAAAAAAAAATGTAAGATAAAAAAAATAAAAATAGATAGATATTGAGGTACAAAGAGATCTAGTTGATGGGTCACATTGTACGACAAGTGGGGACCAAATGCCTTACACGTAATCATAATCATTACTCTTTCTCAGACCAACCACCATACCCATTTCTTCTAATCCACCACAGAATCTAACTCTACAACAATTCATTTAAATCAACACATTTTTCTTGTAAACCCTAATTCAGTGTTTTTCTTATAAATAGGTTTCAATAGGTGAACAAAATGTCAAGAAAAGAGCATGCAAAAGAAAACCCATCAAGTTTATGAGGAATTATATTAAATGTTATAATAAAAAATGATTTTAATTATATGTCATTTAATTATAAACTTATGTATGATACATTTATTCATTTTTTACACAATTATTTGACGAGTCTTATTAACATTGTTTTCTTACTGGTTTATAACACAATAAGAAAGGAGATTAAAACCTAAAACTTAAAATAAAGGATGTGTGTAAGTTTAATTGTGAATAATATATATCGAATAACAAGAAAAAAAATGAATTGCATATCAATAAAAGAAGAAAAAAATGAATTGGCGTGGATAATGCTTATGGATTGATTAATGATTTTTTAGGAGCAATTTGGGTTGGAGTAGTAAGTGAAATCTTGAAACACAGAAACAATGTCATTTTTAATAGGGGAAAGACTGACGTGTCTGAAGTGTTTGCACTCGTTCAAGTCAAGGTTTGGTCTTGAATCTATTCTAAGTCTCGTTTTAGATTGTTTTTTTTTCTGATTGGTGTTTGGATTCGGTAACTTGTTTGACACTATGTTTTTTTTATGTAAGCGTCTTATGCTAGTTTTGAGGTCTTATCTGTTCAACAAGTATATTTAGGAAGTATATTTAGGGAGAGAAGAAGAGTTTAAAACATTTTTTTATAAGCACTACACCACCCCTAAAATATTTATATAAATAGGTTTGTATCTTTATAAATTTAATAGGTTAGCATATAAGCTTACTTTGACTCCAAAGATAACTCAAAAGGCAAAGAAAAAGTATTTTAATGAAGTAGAAATGAATCATAAAAATAGTGGTAAAAAATAAAATAAAATAGAAAGAAGTTCCAATAATTAAGTAGCAGAAAAGTAAAATAATAAAAGAAAAGTAGAAGTAAGTTCCAAAAGGTCTCTGAGAGGCAGTCTGCATTATTGACAAGTAGAAATGCAGAGCATGATAATGCCAAATCTGCTCAGAAAGAACACTCTGCTTCCAAAATTTGATACTGATTGGTCTGTCGCTGCCAGAGTATGATAAGCCTCACGTTCGTACCACAAACAAACGCAACCCTACCTATCTCTTTTCTATTATTATTATTATTATTACTATTAAAACCATTTTCATTATTACGCTAATCAAAATCCACATTTTAACACAAATTCAGGATTAAACTTTAATTTAATAAAATTTAATGTCAGTTTTATCAATTTTAAAATAAAATCATTTTTTTTAAATAACTCTTTTTTATTTTGTGTCGATGTTAAATGAGTACAATGCGTGATGATAAAAAATATAGTTAATAATAATAATAATAATAATAATGAGTAGTACTTAAAAGCTTGGGTTCCATGCTACCACTGTCCTGCAAGCAAGCGACAACTCCGAGGCTGATAGTAGTTTCTGTCAGACTCTCTTTGCTGTGAACTCAGCATTACACCTACTCCAACCTTTTTCTTTATTCAAATAACAAAAATCGAATATAATAAATTTTTTAATTCAGATAATAACACACACACACTACATTATACCATTTTGTATAAATTATGAAAGGAATAATACCTATTTATGAACATAGAAAATTGAAAAATAAAAACTAAATTATTAATTTTGATTGTTTTGGATATCTCCTATTAACTAAAAGTAAAAATATTTTATAATATATAAATAAGTAAAAATTTCATTTTATAAATAAGTTTTAAAAAATTTAATTTAATTTTTTTAATATAATATTAAAATTATTTAAAATTTATTTTAATTAAAGTTTATTAAATTTGTCAAATTATCTTCATTTATAATGTATAAATGGATATACATTTCAACTAAAAACTTCTTAAATAATATAACAAATATACCGATGCGTCCATTAAAGTATAAACAATTAATTTTAAAATGGGTTCTGATTTTTAAACTCATTATAAAATAAGAAATAAGAAATTTTATGGGTACAAATTTTATTTTTAACGTGTGAATATTAGTTTTTTTAAATATCAAAACAATAATTTAAATTTTTCTCAACATAATAATCAAATTTTAATTTTAATATAATAAAAGTAAATTTTTAAAAATTTGAAAACTAACACTTTTAAAGACTCCCTTTCTTTTTTTTATATATAAAAATTTTAACTTGACATCTCAGCTAGACTGACATCTCAAGTAACAAGAATCATCTGTCATGAAAAAAATATTACTAAAAAATCCTACCCCATAAATTCCCTTTCATTTATCATGAGTCCTCCCACATATATCTGAGAAAAATCCCATATGTTCAAACACCTACTTAAGTTTTATGTGCTTAACAAGTATGTTTAAGCTTCATCTGTTTTACTTAAAAATACATGATAAAATATATAAAAAAAAACAGATTTAATTGGATAATAAATTATCTGTGAATAAATAAATAAATAATATCTGTACTATCTATTTAAATTAAACTGCTCTTATTTGAATTCTCCATTTTTTAAAAATATACGCATTTGGTTGTTTATATTTATTTTTATATTAAAAACGTTTTCTTCTTCAAAATTAAAACACAACCATTCATGAATTTATATCCTGCCATTTTTTTTCTACAATTTCTCACTGTTACAAATCGTACTTTACTTATGTAGTGTACTCTGCTTTTTTAGATATTTAAGTCTGAAATTACTGTGTAAAGCAAATTAATTCCTGTGTTTGATCAATCTTGTCTGAAGAGATATTGAAACATAACTTCAACTACACTCTTTTGATTTTCTCAACAGATGATTATAACGAGCTACTTAATATTATTCATGTAAAAAAATAATTAGGTAGAAATTAATTCTCGAATATTTGAAATATATTTTTATAAGTACTTATTCCTGAAAACTAATAAAATTACATAATAGTTATTTTTATTAAACTAAATAACCTTTTTCAAAAGAAAAACTACATCAGTTATTCATGATTTTGATTTACCAGAAAAAAAATAATTGGTTTTTTTCTCTCTTTACAAGTTTATCCACACAAAAACATAACATCTAACCATGCATGAAATCAAATACAATGAAGAACATATAACAATAATAATAATAATCCCTTGATGAACTCGTTCACTCAGAATATCTCTGATCATATATGGGCAAAATATGACTGTCCAAATCGAGTCACTATTTCACTGATAGCTTCTTCGATATCAGTGATGTCAAAAAGAGAATTCACTTCACTCACCAGATAGTTGGAATAGAGTAAACGTGGTCAAATATCTCTATATTCATATTTACGGTATATGAATTGAAGATTTGAAGGCGAAAAATAGTAATAGCAGAAGAACTATTATCAGTTCTTCCTTTCTTCCACAATATGTTTGCATGAAAATCAATGTGTACCTCAGCAACATCCCTACGTGACGTGATATATGGGAATCTCGTCAGAACATTTGTACCACATATGAAAGTATAAAAAACTTAGGGTCAAACAAAACAGTAAACTAGCATCTTACTTCAAACAAATGAATCCTTGATGATAGCTATAGAATATTGCAGACAAACTGAAAGGATTCCATTTGTTTTTCTCATTGCCACAGGAGATATAACCAGACACTGAATAATGGAAGCAATGAATGTTGTAGGCAGTGGCATGTGATCATGTCCATTTTGACGCAGAAGGCAGAAGTTATCTTCACGTGCTACTTGTGCCTGAAAATTTGGCATTAGTGAAATTTGACATTCATAAACCTTACAAATTACTACAAAGAGATAGTTAATATGTTTTAGTTTTGGATGCTGCCAACATTATAAGCACATAACCGATGTAAGTTTAAGTTAACAAAAAGTGTGCAATGCAGGGATTTTGATAGAAAGAAGTTAAACCATATAATATTTATTAACATGTTAATTAATTCACAAAGAATTTCTTTCATCCATGATGCTGGTTAGCATAACCCAAACTAGAGAAACCTGAATTAACATTACAATTAGACATTGAACAAAATTATGCAATTCATTAGTATTTGTCTTGAGAGTTTTGGTTCAGATTTTTTTTTTTCTTATCAGTAAATAGCAATGAAATTAAATAAGACCACTTCAGGGGTGGTCCAACCCTTATACAACAAAACAGATTTTCTCAAAGAGCATTTTCATCTACATATCAACCAAAAGACCTCCTACTCTCTTTCCCATCTGAATCAATAATAAAAGAAACCCAAGAAACAACCTTTTACTTGGTTCAGATATAATGGTTCCTTTTATAAAAACAAAGTACAGAGTTTGTGGGTATACTTAGGGTTTCCCATATATATTCTTTTCAAATTTCATGTTTCTCTAAGGTTATAACTCCACAAATACGAGTTTATGCTCTCTTACAATTTATTTGATCTTGAGTTTATATATTGTTTGAATAATAGGCAGGGACCAAGAAATTTCATGAAATTTGCATATTATATACATTCCAGTAGAAATAAGATAGAAGCAAAAGATCAACACAATACATAGTGGACGGTTATTACTACCAGTGTATTACTAATCAAACTCAAAATACCATCAGACCATGCAAGTATAGATACAGAAAGCACATAAGTAGCAGTTAGATATGCATTTATCATAAATGAGTATTTTATCTTTTGCACCATTTTCTAAAGATTAAGGAATATTAACTGGCTTTTTATATTTTTAATCTTTATTATAACAAATATTTTTCTTTCTCTGAAAATTTTTATTAACAAAAATTAATAAACATTATATATGAATACTTTAATTAACAGAAATAAAAAGCGAAAATGTATCCTTTGAAAATTAAGAAAACTGAAAAAACAAAAAAATAGCAAATGTAGATTGTTTCAAATATTGTTATATTGGCCAGAACAAATTACAATGAATTATTGCATCATGCCTCATAAAAGACAGTCTTTAATGGCTATTTCTTGAATATCTTTTTATCTATTATTATTATTATCGTGGTTCTTGTTTCATAACAGAAATATCACACAGTCTCAATCAGTTATCAAGTTCAGCAGCGACTAGATAGCCACAGATTATAAAATGCAGATTAACTCAAAATACTAAATGCAGCTTTGTAGGGGATTCAATGAAATGGCTGCTGAAAAATAGTACAGCAATTAAGGAGGAAATATACATGCAACAGGGACTTACAAAAGATCCATGTACGTGATCCATTTCTCCCTAAATTATAAGAAACACTGTTATTTCAATTTAAATGACGATACCCTGAAAACAAGGATTTAAATGATCCATGTGCTCCCTGAAATTAAGCATCTGTCAGTCACTTTCAATAGAAATATAGCCAAAGATTAAATAATAAATCACATGCATCCTCTTATGCTCTTTTTCAAGTATAATATTGAAGGAAAAAGTAATTTTATGTACTGAGGTTTATTAAACCAGGTTGTCTTTCTCCCTCATATACAGCAAAAAAGAAACCAAAGTACTCTAGCTTGAAACTTGTACTCTATATTAATTAGCAGCATACCCTTATATACAAATACATATACTCACAACTGTCTAGGATACCTAATTGCGTAGGAGAGACCACCCTTATCAACTGCCAATGTAAAAAGGCCACAAAAATTGTGTGGCTTTACCAATGAAGAGAGAGAACAAGAAGATGAGTGGGCCTGATGCATATATGATCCACAACCCTCTCTACAAAGAAATAGGGCAAGCTGTTTCGGGGAAAGACAGTGTACACAGCATTCATAATGATGGAGCAGCGAGAATATGTGACCAAGAGTTGGAAAGTGATGGGGGCACACAGATTTCCATGAGATAAGATCTTGAATATACTGAATCATCACTATCATGAATAATGAAGATATATAAGCATATATGTGTTTTTATTTTATTTTTAGAAAACAACTTCTACTATTTAACTTTGAGCATTATTTGTAGGGAGGCAAGTAATAGATGGACTGAAACATCTCTCCCACATAAAGGGTACCTTGGAGAGTCCAACTTGTATCAAGTCCTTGGTCCACCAACCAGAGCTACAACTGATTATTAGTTCATACATACTAAAGCCAAAGCCTTGACCATGGAACTTAGACATGTCCCACCATGACTACGTGTTCATCTACATCCATGTTCCCAATCCAGTTTCCATTTTCCATAATCCACGCAATTTCTGAGATGCAAACCAACCGCTATTACAGATATATAAATATACTCAATGCTTCTGTGTTTCTAATACACAGCAATTAACAAGGTCCAATCCTGTTGGAATGGTGTAATCAAAATCTCAGGAGAGTGGCAATCAACAAATTTTCATTCACTCTATATGCACCAAACTGCATGCTTTGACTAAGATTTTGAAGATCGGTCCACTATTTACTATACAAGATAGCTATGTAGGATTCCAGATATATGTAGATCTAATTAAAGGGAAAAATTCTCATCAAAGTAAAAGTTACCGTCATATATGAGCATCAACACTAGCTACTACCCTAAATTCCAAATAATAATTTTAACTTTCTCTGTGCTTGCGTCTCTAACATTCTCTCCAGATTTGGATAAAGTGATATCTCCATCTATATTTAGAAACTGAAAAGACACCATTTAGATCCCAGCATTTCTGTTGAAAAGGAATATTCATCGTAGATCTGTGAAGTCAGCACATAAAGGACCAAACAGCCGCTCCTCTCGGCCTCCAAATACCCTATACTTGAAAACCTAGGATTGTCTGCAAAACACAGAAGAGCTAATTAATGTAAAGCAATCTATAAACTGTGATAATAACAACAACAATTACAAATAAATAAATAAATAAAAAGGCAGAACTCAGAAGCACTAATGTACAAATAAAAAATTAATTGGAAGTACCATAATTTGGAAACCAAAGGCTAAAACACCAAAACCCACCTGACACCAACAAAAAGCAAAGTGGGTAAGGTGGCCTCTTTGTTTAAACGCGCAGATCAGATCATGTCTGAAGGGGGTTTTGCCGTGTCATGTGTGTATGCTCGAACACCAGTTTCTCATTTCTCTTTTTTCTTCTTTTTTTTATATATATTTTTGGCCCACTAGTTGTGATTAGAATAGTCCTTATCCAACTTTTCAAAGTAGTCGTTTATGGCTGATGCAGCATCATCAAGATTCTCACTTCCAAAAGACCTATGGCATGGTTGGCACAGCACTTAGATTGCATCACAGTCCCACCCACCTGCGTTTGCATGTGAATCTTGATGATGCTACATCCGCAAATAACGACTGGCAACCTGTCCATGCATCTATAGATGCCAACAATAGCTTCTAAAACAAAGTATGAATATATAGAACCTATACAGCATGCTGCCAACCTCATCCAAAACTCTACTTATTCAAAGCCACAAGTTTCTCAGAGAGAAAAAGGCAAATCTTACGGAAAATTGTCCAAAGAGAAACTCGAAAAAGGAACATATACATAGAGACTAATTAATAGTACAAATTAATGTCAGTAAAATAACTCACGAAAGTAGGGAAAATAGAGATTTTATGTGCAAAATTATGTTTGATTTCGGTAAGCAAGACCCTTTTAGTAGATGAATCTAACCAGATGAACTGTTTTTTTTAATCAGCGCCAGATGAACTCATTCTTCAGGAACCAAATGAAAAAAAACTACAGAAAAAAAGGCAACACACCTATCTAAAACAACTTGTCCAAAAAGAACAACAAAAAACCATGCTTTAAGAAGAAACTGTAGATCGAGGAAAACTGGAAGAAATGTTCGGATTGAAACACATCCTTTTCAATTCCAGCGAATGAAAAGGTTTTCCCAGTGAGAAGGAGAAGAAAAGGAGGAGCATCGTTGCGAATCAAATCTAAACATCAATCCCTCTGAAGAGTCATAGCAGGTAAAGGTAAAGGAAAAGTGCTTTAAAGAAATAAAGGTATATGCAAGGATTGAAGTATGAGAAGAATCAAATATTTATATATAAACTATAATACCTAGAAATATGCGCATAATAATAACAATAATAATAAATAACATGGGAGATTTAACATCTAACACAAAGGATAAAGAAAGGGAAAACGAGGAACGAGGTGAGAGAAGAAATTTGGATTTTGAAATTAGATGATATGAGGAACAATAAAGAGAAGGTTGGGTATGCTATATATATAAAGGGACACAACGCGTATTGGTTGAAAAATATTGCTATGTGATTGCTAATTGGTGGAAAATAGCTCTCTACAAATTCATTTTCACGTTTGAAAAAATAATTTTCACAATTTTTTTTATAAAAGCTTATTTTTTTAAAACATAACTCGCCCCTTTACATGGGATTTTTTTAAGAAAATTGGCATAATTTTTCTCACTCTTATAAATCAAACTGAATTTTTATTAATTAAAAAAAAATGTAAGCTACTTATATATTGATAAGGAATTTCGTTATTTATACTTATATATATAAAAAGGATTTCCCATTTTAATTGTTCTTTTTTACACAAATTTGTTCCTATTTTATCTTTATATCAATATTTCATTTTATTATTTTATTTTAATCATTTCATCATTTTATAATTACTTAAATTTAAAATTAACAAAAAGAGCTAATATTAAATTTGACAGGAACGTTATTATATTTATTTGAAAAGAATGAATCAATCAAATAAAACTTTGAATTGAAATGTGATTCCATAGGCAGTTACTTAAACTCGGACACAATACAAAACAAAACTTTAAGAGAAGTGTGAGAAGAAGAGACAGGAACAGACAAAAGAATAAAAAGAAAAAGAAACATAAAAAATAATGTAAACCACAAAAACTTAGTTCATTTTCTCATTCTCCTCAATCTAAATGTATTTCTTATTGAATCAATGTCATTATCGTTTATGGTTTACTTTGTTCGTTTTGATCAATCAATAAAGATTATATAAATTATGATTGTTTAATTGTTAATGCTTCCCATTTTTATTTTTTTACTCTATTTTCATTTTCGTACAACAAATGGGAGCGGAAGAAGAAGATAGAGAAACAGAATATCATATATAATTACTTGAATTGTATTACGGATTTTTAATACCTATATATTATTAATATTTATAGAACTATATTTATACATATTAAAAATTCGAAAAAACTACTTTCGCAGGAGCCCATTGTGTTTACGTAATAAAGGCAGATATGTAATCTAATTATAACAACTATTAAAAATTAGTTATGTCAAGATTAATTTTATCATTTAAAATAAACGAATTTTAATTATCTCCTAAAAGGAAGGGAATTCAAAGCAAGTGAAAGAAACGAGATAAAGATCATGAAATTATGGAATGTAACACATTTGTCAGACCCTGAAATATGGTTTCGTTAAGGCCAATTAATAATTTAATTGAAACGATATTCGATTTGGTATTGAAGAATGTAAAAATTTAACTTTTTTAAATAAATCAAGTTGTGATTCTTTAAAAAATATATTAAGTCGATTCTCCAATTGTAAAAATAATTTGAAATAATCATAAACAAACAAAAAAAGTTAAAACGAAAATCATATACGCAAAGATGATCATCTTACGTAAAATATATTAAATTTACTTACATAGGTGAAAAAAACTTAAAAATGGTGATTGTTTTAACGGTAAAACGACGACTTTCTAGTTGTTGATCTGTGCATAGTCTTATGTTTCAGAGAAAAGAAGGCAATTATTTAGCCGTCTTCTTAGATGCGGGCAAAGAGGGCGGTTATGGTAAGAGTCGTCCTTATAAGACGTATGCATTAAAAAAAATGCGGCATATGTCTCGCACACATCTATCCCTTTGCTTGCATCGTCAAGGCACCACACTTCACCTTCTTCCTCCTCAAACTGCGTTGTCCCTGGAACCGCGTTGAAGCCACGCACTGATTTCGCGCCAGCATCGTCCGCCACGTCAAACCATCCCTTGTAGGCGTGCCATCAAATAAACGATGGTGGTGAAGTGAGGCAGCAATGACAACAGCGACGATGGCAGCAGCAGCGACAACTACGATGGAGCAAATGGGGCACAATGAAAACCCAAACACCAATGTGGAAATGAAAGAGTGGTGACCTTCGAGTAATGGTAGAAAAAAAACAAATTAGAGAAACGAAAAAAATACAAAAACTAATGGTAAAGAGTATAAGAGGGCGGCTATTTGGTAGAGTCGCCTTCTTAAAACAAAGAGCAAGAAGGCAACTCTACCAAATAGCCGTCCTATTAAATTAAGTTAATTTAAAAAATGTCACTACATTTTCAATGACAGCGTCTAAAAGTAAAAACATCTTAAATGTGGGGTCGTCGTTTTGATATTTTGTAGTAGTGTTAGGCTTTTTTATTAGGTCAATGGTGTAAAATAAATTAATTTTTTCTATCAACAAGAAAATAAATAAATGTAATGCATTTTAAGAATATTTCAACTCTATTACTCTCAACATGTTATGAGCTTACATAACCCCCAAAAATTACTCAATGCAAGGCAAAAACTAGCAATCCCTAAAAAGTGACACGTAAATTCATAATTAATATAAGAGTCTAAGATATAAATACAAAAAATATAGTTTCAAGCCATAATCAACATAACATGATCCCAAACAACCCACACAAACCTATGATTCAAATGTTCTCCACGTCAAAAATAACCTTTTGTTTAAGGCCAGGGTGATTGACTATTCCGAATTTTTTTCCTTGGCACAATTAAAGGTTTGGTCTTGGATCTCTTCAAAGTTGCCTTTAGTAGGTTTTTCCTTCTTAAATTGGTGCTTAGAACCAAGGGTATGCATGCTTTCGATTAAAAAAGGTTCTTAGGGTGGCAGAACGATGTTTAGTGTTTTTGGGGGGAGTTACCTTTTGAGGCAGTTGGAAATGGTATGGTTTTTTTAATTGGTAGTTGGAGGTTTCTTGTGAGGAATGTTGTGGTTAGAGAGATGAGCGTTAGTTTCTATGTCTCGGATATCCACTTTGTCATCTCAAATCTATGTACAAGTAGATATCTCCTATTTTAGTTATTTAGTTTATAAATAACTATGTGATATAAGTTAATAATATAAACTTGAATGGATATTATTGACCCTCCATATTTTAATGATTTTGACATAAATTGTTTTTTTTTTTTATTTTAGAAGTTGAATTACTCACTTAGATATCCATAAAAAAAAGTTACTTACACTTTAATATTAACTAAAAAATTGTTTTTGTGTTTCAAATACTTGGTATAACATATATAGTTTTATTTTATTCAAAATATTTCAAATAGTTTCCTAATTTAGACCTTTAAGTTGATATATATATATATATAATATAGTTATTATAAATATTTGGTTATTTAAATTGTATAGTTGAAAATTATTTTTTGCATTATAGGTTTTGGATTGGTGGATAAACGAGTAGTTTATTTAATAATTACGTAAAAAGTTTCATTTTTTTTTATTTTTTTATTTACTATGTTAGGTAAAATGTTTTTTTACCTCGGTTTCTACTTCCAACCAACATAAAGAACCTCTTTTTTATGGTATTGATAATCTAGATCGTCATAAAATAATATTTTACGTCGAGTGATTAACTTATGTAAAATAGATTTTTTTTTTACATCATTTGTAGTTATATCGATTTTCTAAGTAATATAACTTTATCTAAATAATTGACATAAAAAGACTATTTTGATTATTATTATTTATAAAATAATTATAAATTTAAAAAAATATTATGTGACTATAGATTAGATTATTTTAACTAAACTTGAAAATGCATCTTATCTAGTTATAATAACAATACATTTTTCATAATCTCTCACGGGAAATGAAATGTAGGTCATTTTGTTATTTACAATCACAATACATTTTTGATAATATATCATAGTGCAATGAAATGTAGGTAATTTTGTTGTTGTAAAAAAATATAAGAATGGAGTTAAATTGTTTTTTTTTTAATTTTTTACTCTTTAAAAATATTCTTTTCATTAACAGATAAACAAATATTTTCATCTAAACCACCAAGATTATGTTCAATTTAAAAATACATTTTCATCTTTAAGAATAAGAAAGAATCGTGCTTAATCTTATACTAATTCATCTAAAGTACTTACATTACTTTTATATTGATTCATCTAAATCACCAAGATTATATCTAGTTTTTAAAAATGTTTAAGTTTTACTATGAGTTAAATTTACATTATATGTATTTTTCAGTCACTTCAACTAAGCACCAATTTTTTTTATTTGCTTCTCCAAGTGATTTTTTTTCCAAGTATTTAACCATAGAATCTCATAATTTTACACTCTTTCAAATAAATTTTAAAAAAATATTACAAACCAAAACGTCTAAAATGCACAAATGTAAAGGTTAAGCTCAAATTTATAGCAAACCATTCAATGAGAGAATAATACCCTCAACAAAACCTGATTTTAGATAAAAATTTGTTGATGAAATTGTTGTTTTTTTCTTATACATGTGAAAGTTTATAGATAATTTCATAAGGTATTTGTTTTGTGACATTGAAAGTATTCTTTGTCTAAAGTTATTACAGTGCATTAAATGACACTTGATGTTTAATTTATTAGTTTATTTGATAAGATAACACAATCTACAAATTGACTTGGTGTAGGGTATATTTGCTTTTGCTCATGCTCTTTCGTCCAAGAATCTCTTTTTATGATCTTCAATCTAATATTTTGTGTTGAGTTTTACTTAGACACTTTTTCTTCATAAAAGATTACATGATAATGTAGGACACTACGAAGAATAATATTAAATATTATTTAGAAATATAAATGCACTTTAATTTTACTTAGATTATATTTCGATAATGTTTTCTCAATTACAAAGTAGACAATGTATTGTCTAAATGCAAACGAGATATCATCTAATCATATATATAAATAATGTATCATTTTTGGATTGAGGAGTGGATGAGGGTATGAGGGAGTCGAAGTGTGAGGGTTTGAGAAGAAAGTTTAGTGTGTTTGGATTGAAGAATGTTATGGTGGATGTGTGAGGAAAATTTATTGAAGTATGTGAGTGATATGATAGTTACAAGGGTAGTTTGAATTATTTTTAATGGTGTAAAATGTAAGATTACAAATTTACTCTTGTGTATACAAAAATTTAAAAATGAAATATGAATTAATTTTATGCTAATTTTAGCTAATTAAAATAATGTAAAATTATAATTATAAAAAATAAAAAATAAAAAGTATTTAAATAAAATAATATTATTTAAGAAGAACTCGTGAAATATAGTATATTTATGATGTATACCTACACACAAACAATACATTCAAGGCGGTCAACAAGTTTTCCTATGCCAAATTAAGGAATCTCTACATGCATGGAATATGTGTTGTATGCATGGCAATGTGTGATCAACTCAATGAAAAAAAGTGATGAAAAGTAAAGCATAAAAGTCATTTTATACACTTCTACGTGACTTTATCTTCTTTCCTTCCTATTTCTCTGCAATGGTGAGAGGCACCTTCAACCACCCATCCACTCATTTCTGCGTTCCCCCACCCCTCTGCATTGCTTGATCCAAACAGGGGGTGCCCTCACTTTCGTCTGCAACAATAGTGCACCCCTAATCCAAACACACTATATTTTGTTTAATACTTTCAAAACTTTTATTACTATTCAAATTGCTCCATTGATAAACTATAACATGTTATTATTTGTCAAAAAAAAAAGTTTAACTACGATTTTCGTAAAATTTACTCCTAATATGGTTTGTTAACTAATACATTCTTTAGACATCATCATATAGGTGTTCATTAATAATGTTAGTAATATTTATTAAGAATTACACTAGTAAGTTATAATTGCAATTGACAAAAGGTTTATTGTGGATGTTGTGATAATATGTGATTCATTATTCTTACATCGAGTTTATAATTATTATACTAATGTTAAAAAAATCATTAAATTTAAACTAATTTAGAGATAAAAAAATAATTGGTCATTATATTAACTAAGTTAGATACTATTTTATAAACTAAAAAACTATATCTAAAGTAGTTTCTATTATTAATAAAAAATTACAAAGTAGTTTCTAAATTGGTATAACATTTTCTACTAATGCTTTAACTAGTAACTACTTTAGATTCTAAATTAGTCTTTAATTATTAGTGATTTTGTTGAATATTCTAAATAATATCAAGATAGGAGCTACTGAGAAACTTATTGGTATGTGTTCCCTTGTGCAATGGATTATAGACATTGATGTTGCTCAATATATGAAAAGTAGGCTAGAATATAATGTTATGTTAGGCTTCCAAATGGGAAACAAACAACCACTACAAAAGAAGGAACAATGGTGTTAAGTGACAAGTTGAAATTAGTTAATGTCTTTATGTGCCAAGTTTACAATGAATATCATTTCAGTATCTTAGTTGATTAGTAAAAACTGCAGAGCTCTGATACCATATTACGAAGTGGACTTTAAGTCTAACTCAACCCCATAAAACCGGCTCATAGGGTTGAGGTTTGCACCCACTTATATACAATGAAAGGCTCTAATCTCTAGTCGATGTGGGATCTCCAACACACCCCCCTCACGCCGAGACTACCAACTCGTGCGTGGGACTATATATTATGGGTGGTCCGATAGCGGCCCGATAGCGGGTGGCCTGATAAGCCCAACAATTATTCGCTAGGATAGGCTCGAAATTGATGTGATGCTTTAATGTAGCGTACGTAATCGCACGTAATCGCACGTAATCGTAATGAAGAAAGAGAGGTTTTGATGAACCCTAATTGTAGAGAAAAATAAATATAAAAGAAACTTTTATTCACTTGTATATTAGAGAGTAAAATACATGGTGTATATATAAGAAAAAGATTAAGACCTAGCTGAAACAGAAAAGGAAAGTTGGGTCAAACAAACAAAGTCCAATAATTTAAAATAGAAAATTAAATATATTAACAGATTCTAAATAAATTTTGTTTTATACAAGACCACACTTTGAGGACGGTGGTTTGACCGGGTGAACAATGTGAGGGGCTTTATTACTTAAGAAGAAGGGAAATTGTGGTAGAGAACAATTTGGTAATAAAAAATATTTAAATTTATGACACAAATGGTTGGCGTCATTTAAGTTTTTAAAGTTAGTTCCAAATATTGGAATTGGTAATAATAATAGACTATGTAATAAGGTTTGTGATATTTTCCTTAGAGCAAAATAAATAAGGGAAAAATTTCTAGCTAGTAATAATAAAACTTTGAATTGTTTCCAATTAATTTATTGTGATTTATGGAGACCTTATCGAATCACTACATCCTGTGAAGCAAGATATTGTTTAACGATTGTTGATGATTATTCGAGAGCAATATGGATACTTATTGACTTATAAAAAAAAGTCTTTATGAATTTGTACAATTTTATAGTTATGGTGGAACGTCAATTAATAAATAAGTTAAAATAGTACAAATTAACAATGGTATTTAATTCACTTGCCTTGGCAATTATTTTCTTAAGCATGTTTTTTTTTATCAACAAGGAAGAATAAATAAATATGGATCACTTAATGGGTGACCCAACGCTGATACAAAACAAAAAAAAGATAAAAGAATTAAAACCACACACCTCTACCTGTCTCAAGCACCCAAGAAAATTAACTTATTATAGTCCAAGGGTAAAATTCCTAAAAGCCCAAGACAACCAATAAAACTTGCACAAATCTGGTGGTTGTTTATGTTTCTTAAGCATGGTGTTATGCATAAAACATCATCTATAGGAACCCCACAACAAAATGGAAACATAGGCATATTCTTAATGTTGCACATGTTTCATTGTTCCAAGCAAAACTTCCTATCGCGTTTTGGGATGAATTTATTTTGACTCTTAATATTTAAGAAATCCAACTCCATCACCTATTTTGCGTGGGAAGACGCCATATGATGTCTTATATGGTACAATGTCTCAAGTTGAACATTTGCGTGTGTTTGAATGTTTATGTTATGTGCATAACCAAAGATATAAAGGGGATAAGTTTGCTAGTTGCAAAGGTGTTGTCTTGGATTATCCTTATGACAAAAAATGGTGGCGAGGTTTATGATCTTGAATCTAAAGTATTCTCAATTTTAAGAGATGTTGTGTCTTGTGAGGAAAATTTTCCTTATATTACTAATGATTAGCAAAGCTCATTTTATGAGCACATTAATTCTATACTAGTTTACACAACAAATTAGGAAGGTGTACACGACAATGAGGAACAAACCAATGCTCCACATAGTCACTTGCGAGAAAATGTTGTTCCTCATGTTGGTAATAAGATCAATAGAACAAGTGGCATAGATCTAGAAGAAAATCCATCCACCCTTGAGCTTTCAAATGCCCATCTTCCAAACATAGTAGCAACACATGGCAACAACCATGAGACTAATAATGATACGAGGAGTCCCAAGAACAATATAAATGAGGAATCTCTAGATTTCTGAAATGCACCAAGATACCTTCCACTCGGCTAAAAGATTGTGTAATCAACATTATCTACAAAGTACACCCCTTGAAGAGTTTATCTTGCTCATCACAATCCTCAGGTACACCTTATTGTATTGCTCATTATGTAAATTGTAATAATTTTTTCATACAATATAAACATTTCTTTTCATGATGGAGACAAGCCATGAAACATGAAATTCAATTCGTAAAGAATAATGACAATTGTATTATGACATCTCTTCACCTAGTTGAGAAAACTATAAGATGCAATTGGGTTTATCGAATTAAGTATAATTTGGATGGATCCATGAGAGATTCAAAACACGACTTGTGATCCTGGGACATATACAGGTTGAAGGGCTCAATTACAATGAAGCTTTTACTCATATTGCTAAAATGGTTATTATTGACGCCTTACTTGTTGTTGCTACGACCAAAAATTGGGAAAACAAATGTTCACAATGTTTTCTTGAATGATGATCTTATGGAAGAGGTATACATGAAGTGAACCCCAAGCTTTCGATCTTATACTTGAAATTTAATATGTCATCTTCAAAAATCTTTATATGGTTTAAAACAAGCTCCTATATGCTGGCTTGCTAAATTGGTCGGAGCCTTGATTATTCCTTGTTTACTCTACATGGTGGTTCACTACAACTCAATATCCTAGTTTATGTTGATGATTTGATCATTTTAGGAAATGCTAGTGCTATCATACCTACCTTCAAACAGTACTTATATACTTGCTTCCACATGAAGGATCTTGGTCTTTTGAAATATTTTTTGGACATTGAAGTAGCTCAAACCTCCACGGTTATTTTTCTTTGTCAAAGAAAATATGCTCTTAGCATCATTTCTATAGTTAGCATGTTTGGAGTTAAACTTGTTTCTTTCCCTTTTAATCAAAATCACCATCTTCCATTGGCTAATACCACATTTTTCTAACCCAAAATGTTTGATTTATTTATCTGTTACAAGACCAAATATTTTCTATTGTGTGCACACGCTTTCATAATTCATTCAAATTCCACATCAAGAACATTGGGAAGCAACTCTTCGTGTTGTTCGCTATTTGAAAGGCAATCCAAATCATGGAATTTTGCTTTGTTCTATATACGATCTTCAACTTTATGCTTTGTGTGATTCTGGTTGGGCAAGTTGTCCTTTATCTAGACACTCACTTATAAGTTGGTTTGTACTTCTTGGTAATTTCCCCATCTCTTGGAAAACCAAAAAACAACACAGTGTCTCTCTCTCTTCCGCTAAAGTTGAGTATCGATCCATGGTTGCCACAAATTTTGAACTAAAATGGAAAAAAAACTTTATTCTTATCTCTTAGAGTTGATCATTCACATCCTATGAAACTCAATTTTAATACACAAGCATCTATTCATATTTATTTTAATCCTATCTTTCATTAACTCACAAAAACACATTGGAATTGATTTTTATTTTATACAAAATGAAATTTTCAAAGGCAAGATTACTACCAAATATCTCTCTCAAATCATGTTGGATCTATCTCTTAATATATCATGGAGAATATTTTTCTATCATATTTCCTAATATTTATAATTGTGTAATTAGTTTCAAATTAAGGCACATTTTTAGGTAGTTATATTTATAAGGCACAAAGATAATATTCTCTTGTTTGTATGTTTCTATAAATAATGTACTATTTTTATGAATCAATACATAGTAATCTCATATGTTTTCTTATTAGATCTTGGTATGAAGAGTAAGCTACCAGATCAAATATTAGATGTGATGGACTTGCATCCCTTTTAGATATTTCCTATAAAAGGTTGCCGAATTTTTGTAGCCATTCTCAAATTATAGGACCTTTTTTTTAAGAACTATCGACACTTTCCAAAACCCCATATCATTGATTAAAATGTGAGAACAAAGTAAAGTCACAAAGTAAAGGTATGCACTTAATTTGATTAACAAAAAAAATTCATAAGATTAATACTGTAGAAAATATCAATGGAGGCAATGTGGTGGGTGATTCTTGAAAGAATGTAATAGTTCCTAAATCAAAGTAAAAGAATGGCAAGGATTTTGTATACAAAACTTAGGGTGGAAAACCATATCTTATATGGATCTATATCTTGAGTTGTTAATTTGTTGAATTCTGATATATTAAAACATAGACGAGAATGCATACAGGAGTTTTAACACGAGAATCTTATAAAAAAAACTCATGATTTTAGTGATATTTTTTTGCGAATTTAACTAAATTAGTTGGTGTATAATAGATTATATAAGTTTATAAAAGCGAATATTTAAATGTAACCTTAAACTCAATCTAAAAGGAATATTAGAGGAATAAAAAAGTGTTAGACACAAGTTCATTAAATCTAAACTAAGTCTAACAAATCGTTAGACTAAGTGCTTAAAGACCAAACAATGTATGCAAAGATGCATTAGAAGAAAGTGTATGAACACTAGAAGCAAAAACATTAAACAGAAGCACACAAACTAGACGCAAGCACACTAAACACAAGTTTAAAGATGTTCTAGACACAAATCCACGAATATATGACATATACTTAAATCATTAGACGAAGTTAATACATAAAATTCACAAGACATTAATGAGAGAATGCATACCTTTAAAAGGAAGTTGAATCACACCCAAGGATGATTCTAACAAAGCACACCAACCTTTTGAGTTCGTATATTCAATATGGTGTTGTCAAAATCATAAAAGAAGATACAAAGTACGAGGTATCCTCCATCATGTATGTTGAGTGTAATGATGAAAGTTGCTAGCAAAAAAGTCAAGTATGTTAAGGAATAAAAACGATACAAAGGATAAAAAAAAACACACAAGCTACAACAATCTCTTTAGGACATTATTGAAACCATACAGAATAACCAAATGAAATATACGAGAATTATGCACTACTAAAAAATCATTAAATAAAAATCAACTTTAAAGATAAAAAATAATTAGTTGCTATATTGACTAAATTATATATTATTTTAGAGACAAAAAATTATTGGTATCTAAATTAATTTCTATTATTAATAAATAGTTTCTAAATTGGTATCTAATTAGATAGTAAAGTTTTAGCTATCAATTATTTAAATTCTAAAGTTGGTAGTTAAGACCTTGATATCTAATTAGATACTAATGTAAAACTAATTAGATACCAATGCTAACTGTCGTAGTACATGATCTTAAAGTGCTTTTGTGTTTTTGAACTTGTGGATTATATATTGTAAGTTAACAACACTCTTGAATCGAACGACAATCAATATCAAAAAGTTATGAGTAAGTCTATTTTGAGTGTTAGATCCACAATGGTGAACTAAAAAATCTTGCATGATGTTTTGGAATATAAGTTTTCTTACACATAACTCATTGAAATCATGTATCGTGATATAAACTACACTTAATTATGTTTGCTAAAGTCAGTACTCATGTTAATATTTGTTTCTCTTTTTCTTTTTTACACAATATTTTATATGAGAAAGAATGGATAAATCGTAGGAGGCTAACATGTCCTTGTTTCAAAGATATGTTTAGTATATTATTGCTTTTATTGAAAAAAAAAAATTATATATCAATAGTATCTGTTGGAGATCCCACATCGACTAGAGATTAAAGCTTTTCATTGTATATAAGTGGGTGCAAACCTCAATCCTATGAACCGGTTTTATGGGGTTGAGTTAGACTTAAAGTGCACTTCTTAATAGTATCCCTATAAAAATTGTTAGTGTAATGTAAAAAACCATGAATATTGTGCTATCCCAAAAAATTATCAAAGGATGGTGGTGTAATTTTCTCTTAAGCTATTTGATTTTATTTAATTGACTCTTAAATTTTTTAAAGTTTATACTTTTATTATTTATGAAATATATTAGATGTAAAAATATAAATAAAAAAAACTTCTACAAACAAATGACACTTAAAAATACTCTAACTCGCTATAGTTTTTTTAATCAGAAAAAACAACAAATAAATAAATAAAAATTATTTTAAAGATATTCAACTCTTATACATACAGATTAAATAGAAAAAAAAGAGTTTAGGATAAGATTCTTCGTAAACTGAGTAAACAAATTTTTCTAACCCTTGCTCAAGTGCTCAAGATTGCAATGGATAAATGCATACACACTATTTTCTTGTGACATGTGATAACTTTAACAACTACGTACGATTTATAGTAATTCATTTATGTTTGTCTATAGAAGAAGTGAGCATGGAATCTCATACATCACAATTATTGCAGAAATATTGCGTGTTGTAATAGTTGAAATATTATCTGTTTGGTTCGGAGAGGGACTTGATTCTGTGGGAACAAGGATGGTGAGTTCTGATTTTGACGTACACCACCCACAAATATAATGCCATCGCAAGTGGTTTATTTTAAGGACTCTTTCACAAATTTCTCGTGCATACTTAATTCAAAAATTATTTTTTTACTCTATAATACAAAATTTATTAAATAAATATTAATTTTAGAGATCAAAATAATTAATTAATATATAATTAAATTAAAGATAATTTTCTAAATTAAAAAAATTATCGGTATTTAAAATAATTTCTATTATTAATAAAAATTTATAAAATAATTTCTATTATTAATAAAAATTTATAAAATAATTTTTAAATTGGTATCTAATCATTAACTACCAATGTTTTAAGTATTTACTATTTTATATTCTAAATTAGTGGTGTCGACTGGGAGGTTGTTCCGCTGTGCTCAATATAGTCTCACATCGCTCAGGAGTCGAGACCAATGGTAATTTAAATATATATTTCTCTCTTAACCCATCGAGACGCCTTTTAAGGACAAAATCGTGACAGGGCACCGACCTCTAAAGCAGACTGTTCCTACTAGGGAGATGTGATCTAGAGAACTATTAAAGTCTTCTTCTCCTTTCTTCAGTCGGTCATGTGACTGAGTGATGAGCTGTGATTCTTCTCGTCCTCCTGCTTCTCCTTCGGTACTCGGTCTCGGGTGAACACCGGATGGTGGGGGTACCTGCGAAGGCACTCCGACGCTCAAGTCAGTAAAGCGGGTGGTCAGCTCTCAGGTAGGTGAACAGTAATAAATGACGTACCTTACTCCTTGGGATGCATGCTATTTATATTATTTTAATGAGCTTACCTTGTTGAGCTCGTTTATCGAGGTGGATACCGTTTATGGTTGTATTACCTAATTCCTAATGATGGATTAACTTTATTGATCTTGGTTTGAGCGTTAACTATAATAGGGGTCGGCCGTCGGCCAAGTTCCAATGATATTGGTCGACCATCGGCCAAATTCCCGTGGTCTCAAGCGTCTCGGCCAGGTCTTCCAAGGTCTCGGCCAGGTCTCCCAAGGTCTCGGCCAGGTGGGTCGTCGGCCAAGTCTCTCAGATCTTGGGCAAGGTCTCGGTCAGGTTGACCCAGTCTTGGGCAGGGAGGCCAGGGGTCGGCCTCGCCCATACCGGTACACAGACAATACCTCGGATGCGGTGATTAACCCCAATGAGGGGTTATTGTTCCGGTATGGTCAATATATAGTTCTAGGTAACACCCTAGAAAATGCATCTAACTATTACAATACAAGTTCTACCGATTTCTATACAAAATTGGAGTTTTTCAAAATATTTCTATTATAAGATTATGACTTACAAAAATACAAATATTAACAATATAAAATTCAAAACTACATCCTAAAGCCCTCTAGACCCTTCAACACCTGTATGATCATTTGCTCGTGTATCCTACCAGAGACTAACACCTGATCCAAAGATTATCAGCTAATCCAATAGAAAGGATCAGTGTAAGTTCAAACATCCAATATCAAGTGTCTACAACGAGACCCAATGTGTATGAACTCCCTCTCAACTTCTCACTCATCAGTGAAGCTAGACGTTAAACATAGGATTTTCATACTTAATGCCATCAAACAACAACTCATACATTATTCCAAATGTATGGCATCAATTTCATATAATTTTCATCATTCATATATAATACATATCATTCAATCACATAACATTTAAAAATTCATACCATTCAAGAACTTTTTCAACATAAAAAATAATATTTAACTTTCAAACTATCAAAATAGATATAATTTACGAATCTCGCTCAAACTAACAACTTTTTTTAAAAGAAAAAAACTCTATAATGGATTGGTTTGTATATAAATGTTTATTATGAAATAAATATTAAATTGTATATTTAATTGATTTTATATGACGATACTTACTAAGATTGAAGGAATTTGTATAAATTTGAGGTTATACATGTGTGATGATGTGTGGATTATTGTTTTGTTGTTGTGTGTATTAAGTATTCACACATATGTTTTAAGAGAGATCATCTTACTTCATTGATGTTCTAAATTACATAAACTAATATATCAGGTGGTTTAGGGTTTAGGGTTTAGAAGTTGGATAAGAATTTACACACCATGACCATATGTAGATTCACGGACGTGGTTTGTAATGTGTTACCCTTGTCCATGATTCTTGAGTCACTTGTAATGTTAGATCAAATGTTAGTTTATGGTAGGACATACTTAATATGAACATTCTAGAAGACGTTAATTAATATTTTGCTTGTTGAATATCTGATGTATAGATCCATGTGTGATCTATATAGTTGTTTATATTGGTTTGAATGAGATTAAATTGTACTTTGTTGATTTAAAATATATTTTTTTATACACTTTTTCTTATATTAAAAATTTATTTCAATAATTTGTCTTTACATATATTATTTATATCGTGAATTGCGATAATTATACTATGCACACAAACAATTATTTTTTATCTTTATTTTGTATATATGTATATATTTATTATGTATGTTTAAGTTTATATTTTTGAATTACACAAGTAGTTAATTTTGAGGTGGTACAAATAGTAAACATTGATAGTATTTGCAGTACTTAAACATTGATAGTATCACATAAACTTTTTTTATTAGAAATTAAAAAAAAATATATTTGCAGTACTTAAATAAATAAATGTGTATTTAGATTTATATAGAGACTAAAGTTAGAGGTTTGTGAAAGTATAGAAAGTGAATTTAAGTGTTCTTTAAAATAAAGAAAAAAAAATGAGGATAGAAAAGGTGAGTGAATAAATGATAAGATTGTTCACTAACTTTGTGAAATTGTGACCTATCTCACCCTACACTTACTGTCAAGTCCCAGTGGGAAAGAGAGAAAGACACACTGGGCCATCCTTGTTTCTACCTACAAATATCATTTCTGTCTACATGACACCACTTTCCACCCACTCATAACCATGAATCAAAAACACTTCCATTTTCTAACTATTTTCAACTTTTTTTTTCTTTTCTCTTATAGGGTATATCTAGTTATAAACAAAAAAAAAAACAGGCTTGTCTATGATGGGCCTACAAATATATACCCTAACTTAACCTCCTTATCATAAAGTTAGAGCTACACTTTTGACAAATTTGTTTGAATGAAGAATTCACACTTTAAGTCTTAAAATACCACTATTATTTTCTTCTAGATAAATGTATACTCTTTTATTTGTATACAAAAATTAGTTATTTAGATTTGAGAGGTGAAATGTAAAAAGTATTTTTTGAATTTGAATTTGAATATTTAATTTATTTTAAATTGATTTAATGAGTTTTAATTATTTTTATAAATATAAGTATTTTTAATTGAATTTTTCTTAAAAACATTTTAGTCTATTGAATACTAAAAAATTATATTTTACATTTTTAAAAATTTTTAAACTTTATAATATTCACGTCACCAAAACAATTAAACGAAAAAAAAGTATAATTGAAAATATAATTTTTTTAATATTTAATAGATAAATTATTTTAATAAAAACTAAATTAAAAATACTCAAATTCTTTTAAATAAGCGTAATATTGTCATGTAGATGAAATGAAAACATATGGGGGAGTAAAAAATTCAAAGAATTAATCATATCAACAATAATAATAGACATTGTACCTACGTTTCCGGTAGGAACAGACATAATTAGTAAAAAAAATAATGTTATTTTTATTTAATTTAGAAACTATTTCATGTTTTCATTGTAATTTAATGTTTAGTATATTTTCTATTTTGATTATTTTTTGTCAATTCAATATTAGTTGAATTTACATTTGATGTATTAGACATTGGAAATTTATTTAGTAATTTTATTTTAGGTTATTTTAGGCTTAAATAACTTTGTTTTATTATTTGGGAGTTTTGGATATGTTTCTGATAAAAAAGAATTCCAGTTTTGATCCTCAAATAAGAATGAGATACTTAACCTAGGTATTTTTTTTTATTAAGGACCATATACAAAATTTATAAAAGGCAAAAAATATTATTTAAGATTTTATTTTAATTGTTTTTAAATATTTTTAGTAATGAACTAATCCATATAGATCGTTATACGAATCTGATTTATAAAAATTGAGACCTATTTACTTGTTTTTTTTTTTTTTTGAATTTACATGCTGCAATATGTTGATGATACTTTATTTTTCTGTGAAGCTAACACTAAAAATATCTTTAATATTAAGGCGATCTTGCTATGTTTTGAACTTGTTTCTTGGCTTAAGGTGAATTTTTTAAAAAGCAGATTAGGCGGGCTGGGGTTGGATCAGAGTTCGATTCAGCGGTTTGCGGCTATTCTTAACTGTAATGTGATGGCAACTCCCTTTGTGTACTTGGGGCTACCAGTAGGAGGGTGTCATAAGCGCGATGCTTGTTGGAACGGGGTGTTAGAGAAAGTGCAGAGTAAACTGTCCATGTGGAAAGGCAGGTGCTTGTCAATGGCAGGGAGGATTTGCTTGATCAAGTTTGTTCTCTCTTCTATCCTGCTATTTTTTATGTCATTGTTTAAACTGCCTTCTGTGGTGGCAGACAAGTTAGTTCGGATCCAAAGGAATTTTCTTTGGGGATGGGGCTCCGACGGAAGAAAGATCGCTTGGGATTCTTGGGATAAGGTGTGTAAGTCTCGGGTTTTTGGTGATCTTGGAATCATTGATATTAGGAATTTTAACTTGGCTTTGTTAGGAAAGTGGATATGGAGACTGGGTACGGATAAAGGAGGGTTGTGGAAAGAGATTCTTGTTTCTAAATATGGTGGGTGGAGAAGTTTGAGAGAGGGCGGTAAGGTTAGTAGGGGCTCCCTTTGGTGGAAAGATTTGAAGCAGGTGTGGGATTCAGAGGGTTGGGGAAGAAGTTTTGAAGATGGGATTAAGTGGAAAGTGGGTGACGGTAAGGATATCTCTTTCTGGGAGGACAGTTGGTTGAGATGTGGTGCTTTGAAGGGAGTTTTTCCGAGATTATTCTCTCTAAGTTCGACCAAAGACGCAAAGGTGGTTGAGCTTGGGTATTGGCATAATGGTGTTTGGGTTTGGCAGTTGAACTGGCGAAGATCCTTTTTCGAATGGGAGAAGTCTTTGGTGGAGAAGTTGGTTCAGAGTTTACAAGAGGTGAAGCTGGTTTTGGGAGAGGCGGACAATTGGGTATGGAAGGTTGGGGGTGTCTAACTTTCACAGTTAACTCAGCCTATGTTCAGGTAAGGAGGGCTCGAGGAGGGGAGTCTTCTTCGGTGTATAGTAAGTTGTGGAGGTGTAAAGTCTTGCCTTCGGCTTTGGTCACTGCTTGGAGGGTGTTGGAGAATAGGGTTGTCTCTAGGGTTAATTTGGCAAGGCGCGGAGTGGTGGTAGAAAATTCCTTGTGTTGTCTGTGTGGGGAAGAGGAGGAGGAGTCTTGTCACTTGTTCTCTGTTTGCAAGTTTGCTTGGCGTGTTTGGTGTTTGTGTTTTGAGTGATTTGGAGTGTTGTTCGTAATCCACAAGGACCCTATGTCAAATTTTTCACATTTCAGGATGAGTCAGGCTTCTGATTCAGTTAATGATGTCTGAAGTGCAATTTGGGTTGGTATAGTGAGCGAAATCTGGAAACATAAGAACTCGGTCATCTTCAATAGAGGTGTGGCAGATGTGTCTGAAGTGTTTGCATCGTTGCAAATAAAGGTTTGGTCTTGGATTTTTGCAAAGTCTAGTTTAGCTTATTTCCCTTATTCTAGTTGAGTTTTAAATCATTTGGTTTATATGAGGTTGATTCATTAATACTGGTTAGAGTTGGTATGGTTGTCGTTATGCTAAGATGGTAGGCGCTTTATTAGGTGATTGATATCATGCTTTTCTGTATAAGGATTGAATCATCCCTGAAATGGTTCATATTTTTTATTTTTTTTAGAAAAAAAAACTAAACATCTATAATTGTGCCCCTTACATCTTCTGGTATGAAATCAATAAATTCACAATTTTTAAGAAATATACTCTAGATTTTTAAGGCATGTTTTAATTATTTGTTTGGGTTATAGAAGTGAGTAGAAAAAAAATAGAAAATATATATCATTTGAATAGAGAAATATGACTGGATGGGTTACTAAGATGAGATTAGTCCAATTTTGTGAAAAAAAAATATAGTTATTGACAAAAACGGATAAATATTTATATCAATATCATGATTATTGAAAACAAACAAAAAGAAAAGTGAAGGGGCAATATTAAAGTTAATAAAAAATATTTAATTATTCTTTATTGACAATAAATTGTTTTAGTTTATAAACTTTGCTCTTATTAGTATTAAGGATGACGAAACAGGTCAATTTTATCTATTTTGACCTTATCTATTGTTGATCTATTAAAAAATAACTCCATACCCGTTTAAATATGTTACACGATTTATTTTAATTGTTTTTCTTTTTTTGCAAAAAATTGTAATTGTACAGTTTCTTTAAAAATATTTTCATTAAATTATACATTATACATATAAATAATAATAATAATAATAATAATAATAATAATATGGTTATTTATCTAAATAAATTTATTAAATTTACAAACTAATATAAATATTAAATTTTAACTCATTAGAATAAGATGCCATAAATAATTACAAACTGATATAAATATTAAATTTTAATTTATTAAAATAAGATACCATAAAAAAAATAAAAAAATATGCACGTTATTGCATCTTTGTTTTCCGTTAGACTAACTGAAGCTAATTATTTTTTAATTTAAAAAAATCATAATATATTATAGCGTAAAAAAAAGAAACCCACAAATCCCACACTGTTCTTCTTCCAAATTTTTTTTTCTCTCCATCTCTCCCAAAGTTTTATTATCTTCCTTCCTTCTTAATTTTTTCTTCCAATCTTCATCTATTTTAGAATCTGATCAGACCAAGTTGTAGATGAAGAGTTAAGGAACATTTTTACCTGATCAAATTTTCAAACCGAATAAGTTCATTTTTGCTTTAAAGATCCTTTGCTGTCTGTTTTTCCTTAAGATTTAGTAATCAATCTTGGTGGGATCAGTTGAAAAGAGTAATCCTCTCAACTTATTCTACTTTATATTGAATTTTTGTTCTGTTTGGATAACTTGCATTAGACCCTTAAATATTGAAGCTTAGAGGATAAAATTCTAGAGGTTGCTTGAAAAGTAAACAATTAAAGTAAGGGAAACTAAATTAAATTTTTAATAACACTCTAGGCTAGAAGATCATGATGTGGAGGGGACGTGGTCCCATTATTCAATTTCTCTTGCATGAATTTTGTTTGTTTATATATTATTTAAACTTATAGAAATATTATATTTTGATGGTTTAGTATTTAAGTGTTGTTTTTTTTTATGTTAAATAGACTTTTGAATGTTGTGGATCACGTTTTGAATGATATTGTATGAAATTGATATCATACATTTAAGATAATGTATGAGTTGTTTGATTGCATTAAGTATAAAAAGCTTATGTTTAACCGAGATCCTCTAGCTTCACTGATGATCCAAGTCATATAGACTAAGATATCAGGTGGTGAGAAGCTGAGAGGGAGTTCATACCCACTAGGTCTCGCTGTAGATACTCGGTATTGGATGTTTGAACTTACCCTGATCCTTTCTATTGGATTCGCTGATAATCTTTTAATGAGGTGTTAGTCTCTTGTAAGAGCATACTTAATGAGTCTTCCGGAAAATGAAGTTGTATTGAAATGAAATTCAATGATTGTGATTGAAAATAGATCCATGTGTGGTCTATATGAATGATGAAATTGATATTGAAATTTTATAAGACGACATCTAAAGAAATGTTTATAAATGATTTGTTTGATTAGTTCTTCTTGCATGAATTGTATATTTTATGGAATTTCTTTCATTAACTTACCCTTGCTTTTCTTATTGTGTTTGAATTGCAATGATTGTACTACGCAGATGATCGTACAAGTGTCAAAGGTCTGGAGAGCATTAGCGTGTTGTTTTGAAACTTATATTGTAAATATTTTGTATTTTTATAAGCTCTAATAATGTATTATGAATGTTTTGAAAAACTCTAAGCTTATATAAAAATATGTAAAACTTGTATTGTAATAGTTAGAAGTATTTATGAGAGTGTTATATAATACAACTTTCAAATAAGTTTAAGGTTAGTCCAAATTAAATTAGCTTTAAATAATATTTTAAAATATTTATATTATGTACAAAATCATAAAGTTATTTAAATACAATTAAACTATTTAAAAAAATATTATATCTTTTAATTTAAAAGTTAAGGATTTAACTTTAAACTATTCTGGTTGATATTTTTTTTAATTTATCTTAACTTTAAACTATTTTCTGTCTAAACTATTTTGATATGGTGTTTTCTTTTAATTTAAAATTTGTCTACGAATAAGCTACTTTATATATAAACTATTTTGATTTGATATTTTATTTAATAGGTAAATTGACTCAATCACTAACTGAAGGGTAAAATGCATTTTACTTTCTTGAATTGTTACTTTGCCTATGCACATAAAACATAACTGAACTTAATTATTTTGGATTTATAACATGATAATAGAACGTTAAGATTACGTTTAAGGTTAGTTCAAATGAACTTAACATCAAATAGAGGTGTGGCAGCTGTTTCAAAGTTTGCAAGAGGTGAAGTTGGTTTTTGGGGAGGCGGACAGTTGGGTCTGGAAGATTGGGGAGAGTCAAACTTTTTCGGTCAACTCTGCCTATGTTCAGGTAAGGCGGGTTAGAGGAGGGGAGTATTCTCCTGTGTATAGTAAGTTGTGGAGGTGCAAAGCCTTGCCATCTGCTTTGTTCACTGCTTGGAGGGTGTTGGAGAATAGGATTGCCTCTAGGGTTAACTTGGTAAGGCATGGAGTGGCGGTAGAAAATCTCTTGTGTTGTTTGTGTGGGGAGGAGGAGGAGTCATCTTGTCACTTGTTCTTTGTTTGCAGGTTTGCTTGACGTGTCTGGTGTCTGTGCTTTAAGTGGCTTGGTGTGTCGTCTGTAATTCACAAGGATCCTAAGTCAAATTTTTCACAATTCAGGATGAGTCAGACTTCTGTTTCGGTTAACGAAGTTTGGGGTACAATTTGGGTTGGCATTGTGAGCGAAATCTGGAAACATAGGAACTCGGTCATCTTCAATAGAGGTGTGGCAGATGTGTCTGAAGTGTTCGCTTCGGTGCAAGTAAAGGTATGGTCTTGGATTTATGCAAAGTCTCGTTCTGCTTATTTCCCTTATTCTAGTTGGGTTTTAAATCCTTTGGCTTGTATGAGGTTGATTCATTAACATTGGTTAGTGTTGGTATGGTTATCCCTTTGCTAATTTGGTAGGCGTTCTAATAGGAGACTGATGTCAAGTATTTCTGTATAAGGGTTGGACCACCCCTAAAGTGGTCCCTATTTATTTATTTATTTTATTGCTGATAAAAAAAACTATTAAATGTTAAATTCCTTAACATGTATGTATTATTGTGTATGAAGGTAGTTCAAACAATATATTTAATAATTTAAATGTTACATCGTTGTATAAGAAAAACAGAATACATTATCTACATATAATTTTATTTAGCTATCTTTCTAATGTATTCATATATTCACTTGTATATATAGAATAAAGACCGTCATATAACATAAATAAATAAAAAGTAAGTTATTTAAGTTTATGGAATGATATTAATTAATCTTATATAAAAGTTTATCTGATATAATAGTTATAGAAATAATTAGAGTCATTTGACAAATCTATCAAAAAAAAAAAACAAATTAATCTTATATAATCTCATTTCAACAACTCATTAAAAATCATAATCATTTCTAAGACATTCATTATACATGCATTAATACAATACAATGATTAATACAATGGATTTCAAGTCAAGTCAACCTTATAAAATCAGCTTATGAGATAAGATTTGCATTCACTTATATACTATGAAATGTTTTTATCTCTAATTGATGTAGATCCAATCCAACATACCACGCCGAAACGGTCAACTCGTGCTTTGTTTAAGAAATGGAAAATCTTTGATAAATTAATTTATTTGCAGGGATGAAGGGTACTGGAAAAAAATGGTTATGCATACCATAATAAACATGGTTTCTTTATTTAATATTGTTATGTTAGCCAATATTTAGGTCATAAATTCACTCTTATAATATCTAGGGATTTTGACATGTGGTAGTATCTAGTTTTTTTTTTTTAGATTTTTTGGTTGGGTATCATGTATAGTTATATTATGTGTTACCAACATTTATACCTCGTGTAAGGTTTTTTTATATGGGTTGGAGTATCTATTACTCCAATTTTATTTCATTCTTTATTGTGAAAAAAAATTCGTGCGTGAAACTATATATTTATAAGTGGTCCAATAGTAGTCTCATAGTTAGTGACATGATAAGTTCAACAAACTCCCGCTAAGATGAGTTATATTATATTAAGAAGTGAATTTTAAGTCTAACTCAACCTTATAACCAACTTATAAGGTAATGTTTGCAATCACTTACATACTATAAAATGTCTTTATCTATAGTCAATGTGAGATCTCTAACAAACACACACACACACACACACACACACACACACACATATATATATATATATATATAAAGCAAATGAGTATTCACTAAGGAATATCTACTAATGCCTTTGAGAAGACCCGTATCAAATAGTCTCTATTAGATACTAACACTTAACCCTTTTTAGTATTTCATGTATTCAAATCTCAACTACATGTATCAAGGTAGGCTTAAAGTATATCTATATCCATACCTCACTTTTCATACTTTAACATGTGTTGTGACAATACAATAATTTTTCCTTCAATTTCTCACTACTTGATGTCTTAATCTTAGTAACTTAGACCATAAATAAAATTAGAAGTATTTGTTACATATAGATCTTTACTTAATACATAGAGTCAATTGTGACTTATAAATCATCCCAAATTTTTTATCCCTAATTATACGTGTGTGTTTTTTTTATCAGCAATAAACAATGAATAAATGTGTCACTTTAGGGGTGACTCAACCCTTATACAAAACACACGACCTTTAACCTTTTCCACATCACACACCCCCGCCAACACCTAAACACTACTTCAAAAAAACCGGAAAGAACCGCCTACAACTCTCGCTCTTATACCCAAACAAAACATCAAAACATCATCTCCATACAGACCAAAGAATCAACACACCAATCAGAGAAGGAGAAAATTGCATCCTGTGACTTGGAAGTAACCCAAGCCCAAGCCTTTAGTTGCACCAAAGCGAATACTTCCAATACATCTATTACACCCCCTCTAAATATTACTATGTTTCTATGTTTCCAGATTTCGTTGACGACTGTGATCCAAATCACTCGCCAAACCTCATTTACCGAAACAGACTCATTGCACAACCTAAATTGAGAGAAATTTAGCAATGGAACATTATGAAACACACTTTGCACGCCCAACCATGCACAACAATGGTTCCACACTAGCCACGCAAATCTACACTCAAAGAACAGATGAGAGTAAGACTCCTCCTCCACCCCGCAAAGACTACACACATAACTTACCAGCGTGATCCCACGTTTTTCCAAGTTAGCCTTAGTAGCCAACTTATTTTCCAACACTCTTCAAGCCGTAACTTGTGCAGAAGGTACAACCTTACACTTCTAAGCTCCACACCTCCCTTAAATCTTTCCACCACAGGGATTTCGTACTTCCACCCCTTCTCGCTATCAAACTTCTCCAGCCCCCGTACTTGGAATCAATTACCTCCTTCAACAAACCACCCTTATCCGACCCCAGATGCCAAATCCATTTACCGAGTAAAGCCAAGTTGAAAATCCTTAAGTCAATGACACCAAGCCCTCTATCCTTTCACGCTTCACACACCTTTTTCCAAGAAGCCCACTGATGGAGATCAAGCTCAAGAGGACATGGAGGCCAATCAACAAGATCAAGAAGAGGTGGAGGCACAAATGGAGGACGTCCATGGAGGTCAAAGTCCACCTCAAAGGATTACAAGAAGCATGTTCAAAGCTTTGGGAGCTAGAGGACATTTATTTTCTCTTTTTGTAATTTCTTTAGTTGAAGGTGCTTAGAGGGAAACATTAGAAACCTCTTTTGTTTTAGCATCTTTTAGACTTTAGTTAGGAGCTTTAGGAGGGGGTGTATTAGTAGATAGGTGTAGGTGTAGGTGTAGTTTTTGGGAGGTGTCATAGTAGAAAAAAGTCACACCTCCCATGTGACTTGTTTTTGGTGGGAATTTCAAATGAGTTTATTTGAAATTTCCCACCTATTTTTTCAGCACCTTAGGCTATAAATAGAGGTGCTTCCTTTGTAAAATTCAGATTGGAATTAATCTAAGAAAACTCTACTCAAATTTTGAGTGAACTTTGGAGAGCTTTGAGCCTTCTTCTCTAGTCTTATCTTGATGGATCATTGGAGTCCTCAAGTGGCGGCATCACTCTCATCTAGGAGCATTCCACACTTCTAGTGGCGAGATCATCCAACATTCTTCCATCTTCATGAGCACTCTCTTCTCCTTCCTTTCTTCTCTTTCTATTGTTTTTGTTAGCTTGTGTTCTTGAGTTTTGGTTTGGTGTTCTTGCTGTTTTTTTATGAGTTTTGGTTCGGCAGTTTTATATTTCAGTCCATTCATCTTGTTCCTTTGCTTTTCTTACTCTTTTGTTCGGTTCAATTTGACTAAAATTGGTTCATCCAAATGAGTTTGGGATTTGGTACTAGTTTTTGGTGAGTTCTTGTCTTAGAACAATGATCCAACTCTAAGAAAAGTGCCTCTATAATGTCCAACTCAAGGTGATTCCTAAGAAGGTCAAGAACCTTTCTCTTCTAAGCTAGTGGAATCACATCATGTGGTATCATGAGTCTTAGGTTCTTCTTGTTTAATTGTTGAGTTGTGTGCACTTTAATTTCAAGAGCTCTTTAATTTTCTTGCAATTTAAGTTTCTGTTTTAGAATTTTAATTGAGTATTCTTGCTGTTTTTCTTTTACACCAAGTGCTTGTGAAAAGGTTTATGGCACTCATAATTCTTATGAGTATGGTTGCTCTTTTGGAATGGCATTATCCTTCCTAGAGTATACCTTAAGCTTCCTTTCACTTGTTAAAATTTGTGATGTGTCTTTTAATTTTGTAATCATGTCATGTTTTGTCTTAGTCATGTTATTCCATATTTGTCATTACTTCTAGTAGTACTTTTATTGTTTTGATTGTTTCTTGCTTTGGTGTCATATAATTTTCTGAATTGATGTTGATCCTTTGTGCATTTTCTTTATAGAATTGAGTTCATACTTGTATTCTAGACCTATACAAGTTCCAATACATCATTTTCTATTATGTCTTTGCTAGTTCATCATCCTGTTTTTTTATTCCTATTAGGATTCCTCTGTTTCTGAAAAAAAGTGCTTACTGTTTTTCCTTATTGCAATTGATTTAATTACTAGAAAATTCTGAAATTCTGGATTTGAGATATTCAAAGTGTTAGAAAAGAATAGAAAAAAGAATCATTCAAAAATACGAAGTACACAAAAAATGATAAATAAAATAAAAAAAGTGTACAATTCTGCCGAAAAAAATACGGTAATCTGGCAGCGATTTTGAAAAATTTATTTCTCTCAATTGGCTTACTGTTTTTAATTGATTCCAGTGCCATTATTGAGTTAACATCTTGAAGTTTCTGTGGTTTAAATTTCATAATCCAGTTCGCTCTACATCATTCCAGTTAAATCAGTGAATATCAAGCACAGTTTGCCTTTTAAAAAAAATAAATTTCCAGTAGCTAATTTTTTGTTTTCTTCATCTACTCTAGAACTTTTCCTTAAGTATTCTTTTGTGTGCCTACTTTTCTCATTGAGTTCTTTATTTTCTTGATTGTCTTTCATTCTTACTCTTTGAGTTTGTCTCACATATAGTTTTCCTTTTGCAATTACCTTTCTTTGCTTATACCTTTTCTTGTTTGTCTTTATTGTTTCATTGGTTTTGTGGTGGTTGCTTTTGAGATTGGTGTGCTTGCTTTGACATCTTTCATTTGAGGATTCCAGGGCCTCAAGATCAGATTGGTGCAAGAACATTATTTCTTTGAGAGTGACCTCTTTTTCCTACCTCATTTCACTTCGGCAGTTTCAATTGCAAAGCTCACTGTTTTTGCTAATTTTTTAACTTGTTTGCTGTTTTGTGTGTTTGCTGTTTTTAAATTACAAATGGCTGGATTTTCAAGTGATGCATCCTACAAGCAGAATTCTTCTTCCAAAGCTTCAATTCTTGGTGAATTACATGAAGCTCAAAGAACAATTAGACGGTTGGAGGAGAAAATGCAAAAGATGGAGGTCCAACAAGCTAGACCATCTCCTTCTATCCATGATGGACATCATTCTCATAGACCATCTTCAAGAGCTTCTTCAAATGATGTTGGCCGTG
Organism: Phaseolus vulgaris; assembly: GCF_051622355.1. NCBI lineage: Eukaryota > Viridiplantae > Streptophyta > Magnoliopsida > Fabales > Fabaceae > Phaseolus > Phaseolus vulgaris. Next base: position 7,828,844 of record NC_143508.1, read on the forward strand.
AAGATGAGCATAGGAGAAGGAGACCTCCACCCCAAGTCCATGGACAAAGACATCATCACCAAGGGGAAAGAATTCACTACGGCAATGGCTTCTATCATGATGCAAAGTCCAAGCTTCCTTCGGTCAAGTTACCTTGTTTTAATGGTTCTAGTGATCCAAATGTATATTTAGATTGGGAGGCTAAGTGTGAACAAATTTTTGAGATCCATGAGATCCAAGATGAGCATAAGCTCAAGCTAGCCACCCTAGAGTTTAGTGATTATGCCATGAAATGGTGGCATGGAATTGTAAAGGACATTATCTATCACAAGGGTCCTCCCGTGGACTCTTGGAACTCTTTAAAGGATCACATGCGCGCTAGGTTTGTGCCCCCACATTTTAGGAAAGACCTCATGTTGAGACTCCAACGGTTTCAACAAGGCACGCTAAATGTGGATGAATATTATAAGGAGCTTGAGACGCTTGTGCTTAAAATTGAATTAGAAGAAAGTGAAGAAGCCATGGTTGCTAGGTTTGTGAGTGGTCTTAGGAAGGATATTCAAGACATTGTTGAGTTACAAGAGTATTCATCATTGGGCTCTTTAGTTCATCTTGCAATGAAGGTGGAAGCCCAACTTGCAAAGAAAAACTCTTTTAAAAATGCTTCCAATGATGGATACTACTCCAAGTCTTGGAGAAACAAAACTTCTTTTTCTAAACATCCTTCCAAAGATTCTTCTTTCAAACCCAAGGAATCTAAGCCATCAACTTCTAGACCAAAGTCTCCCACTAGAACATCTAATACTAAATGCTTTAAATGTATGGGTTATGGTCATATTGCTGCAAATTGTCCTTCCAAACGAAGTATGTACATGCATGAGGGCATTGTAGTTAGTGAGCATGATTCGGATTCTCCTAAGCATTCATTGCATTCTCATGCATCTAGTGAGGAAGAGAGTGAATGTCCACTTGAAGGGGACTTGTTAGTTGTGAGAAGACTTCTTGGACAAGTTTCACAACCTTTTGATGAAAGTCAAAGGGAAAATATTTTCCATACAAGATGTCTTATTCAAAACAACATTTGTTCCTTGATAGTGGATGGGGGTAGTTGTGCAAATGTGGCTAGTACAAGAGTAGTAGATAAGCTTGGATTGCCTACTATCTCTCATACAAAGCCCTACAAATTACAATGGCTTAGTGAAGTAGGAGAAATAATTGTTAATAAACAAGTCCTCATCCATTTCTCCATTGGAAAATACAAAGATGAGGTATTATGTGATGTTGTGCCCATGGAAGCTACTCATGTTCTTTTGGGAAGGCCTTGGCAATTTGATAGAAAAGTTTTACATGATGGCTTTACCAACAAACTATCTTTTGAATTCCATGGTCACAAGGTTACTTTAAAATCTCTCTCTCCAAGAGAAGTCCATGAGGACCAAGTTATCATGAAGAAAAAGAGGGAGAGTGAAAAAGATAAAAAAGATAAGAGTTCTAAGCCTACACTCCTTGTGTCTAGGCGTGAAATTGAAAGGGAAATAGTGGCTCATCATCCTCTTTTTTTAGCCATCCCTAGAACTCTTAGAGTAGAATCACTTGTTGATAGTTCTCATTGCTTGGAAAATTTGGTAGAAGAGTTCCAAGATGTGTTTCAAGATCCTCCAAATGGACTTCCACCTTTGAGAGGGATTGAGCACCAAATTGATTTGATACCGGGCTCTTCTTTACCAAATCGTCCAGCATATAGGACCAATCCAAGTGAAACCAAGGAAATTCGCCAACAAGTTGAGGCTTTGATTGAGAAAGGGTGGGTGCAAGATAGCATGAGTCCTTGTGCTATGCCTATAATCTTAGTGCCAAAAAAGGATGGCACATGGCGAATGTGTTCGGATTGTAGGGCCATAAATAACATAACCATTAAGTATAGGCATCCCATACCTAGACTAGATGATTTGTTGGATGAATTACATGGTTCTAAAATATTTTCAAAGATTGATCTTAAAAGCGGCTACAATCAAATCCGTATCAAACCGGGTGATGAATGGAAGACGGCTTTTAAGACCAACTTTGGTTTATGAGTGGTTAGTTATGCCTTTTGGTTTAACTAATGCACCAAGTACCTTCATGCGCCTCATGCATCATGTTCTTAGACCTTTCATTGGTAAGTTTGTTGTGGTTTACTTTGATGACATTCTCATTTATAGCTTATCTTTGAATGACCATAGGTTGCATGTTAGGCAAGTTTTGGAAACCCTTAGGAAGGAACATTTGTATGCTAACCTTGCTAAATGTATGTTTGCTCTTGATCATATAGAATTCCTAGGGTTTGTTGTGAGTTGTAAAGGGGTCCATGTGGACAAAACAAAGGTGGTGGCCATTCAAAATTGGCCTACACCGAAATCTTTGAATGAGGTCCGAAGTTTTCATGGGCTTGCTTCTTTCTATAGAAGATTTGTCCCAAACTTTGGTACCATTGCCGCACCACTCAATGACATAGTGAAAAAGGATGTGGTCTTTCATTGGGGAGAAACACAACAAAATGCTTTTGATACTTTGAAAGAAAAATTGACTAATGCTCCCATCTTGGCCCTTCCTAATTTCACTAAGACATTTGAGATTGAGTGTGATGCTTCAAGCATAGGTATTGGGGCTGTTCTCCTTCAAGAGGGCCACCCCATAGCCTATTTTAGTGAGAAATTGAAGGGAAGTCATCTCAACTATTCCACCTATGATAAGGAATTATATGCACTTGTTAGGGCTTTGTTTACTTGGCAACACTATCTTTTTCCCAAAGAGTTTGTGATACATAGTGATCATGAATCTCTTAAATATTTGAAAAGCCAAAACAAACTTAACAAGAGGCATGCTAAGTGGGTGGAATTCATTGAGCAATTTCCTTATGTGATCAAACACAAGCAAGGCAAAATAAATATTGTGGCGGATGCTCTTTCTAGAAGATACACCTTGCTAAATCTTTTAACCTCTCAATATCTTGGTTTTGATCACATTAAGGAACTTTATCATGATGACCTTGATTTTTCTCCCATCTATCAAGAGTGTCTTAAAGGAGGACACAAAGACTTTTTTATTCAAGATGGCTTTCTTTTTAAAGGAAAATGTCTTTGTGTTCCCCAAAGCTCTATTAGATTATCTCTTGTTAGAGAAGCTCATGAGGGGGGTTTAATGGGACATTTTGGGGTTGCTAAAACTTTGGATGTGTTGCATGAACATTTCTTTTGGCCACATATGCATAAACATGTTCATAATTTGTGTGATAAATGCATAGCTTGCCGCAAAGCTAAGTCTAAAATGCATCCCCATGGTCTTTATACTCCTCTTCCTATCCCTTCAATGCCTTGGGTAGATATATCTATGGATTTCATCTTAGGCTTACCCAAGACATCAAAGGGAAAGGACTCCATTTTTGTGGTAGTGGATCGTTTTTCAAAGATGGCTCACTTTATTCCTTGCCACAAAGTGGATGATGCATGCCACATTGCAAACCTCTTCTTTCAAGAAGTGGTTCGCTTGCATGGGATTCCTAGGTCTATAGTGTCCGATAGAGATCCTAAGTTCTTGAGTCACTTTTGGAAGACCTTGTGGGGCAAGCTTGGAACTAAGCTTTTATTTTCTACCACTTGCCACCCACAAACTGATGGTCAAACCGAGGTGGTGAATAGAACTTTGGGACAACTATTGAGATGCTTTATTTCGGGGAATCCTAGAGTGTGGGAGAATTTACTACCCCATGTTGAGTTTGCATATAACCGAGTAGTAAATTCTACCACCTCCCATTCTCCTTTTGAGGTGGTCTATGGGTTTAATCCCCTAACACCTCTTGATCTTCTTCCTATTCCCCTTCTTGGAGATGTCTTGTGCAAAGATGGGGATGAAAAGGCTTCTTTTGTGAAAACTTTGCATAAAGACATCAAGAAGAGAATTGAGAAGAAGGTTGGCAAGTATGCTGAACTTGCCAATAAAAGGAGAAAAACATTGTTGTTTGATGAGGGCGATTGGGTTTGGCTTCACTTGAGGAAGGATCGTTTTCCTACTCAAAGGAAGTCCAAACTAATGCCTCGAGGGGATGGACCTTTCCAAGTCCTCAAGAGGATTAATGACAATGCTTATGAGTTAGATATGCCTGATACATTCTTAGGTAGTCATACTTTTAATGTCAGCGATCTAACTCCCTTTTCTGTAGGTCTCCAGAATTCGTGGTCGAATTCTCTCCAACTCGGGGAGTATGATGGAGATCAAGCTCAAGAGGACATGGAGGCCAATCAACAAGATCAAGAAGAGGTGGAGGCACAAATGGAGGACGCCCATGGAGGTCAAAGTCCACCTCAAAGGATTACAAGAAGCATGTTCAAAGCTTTGGGAGCTAGAGGACATTTATTTTCTCTTTTTGTAATTTCTTTAGTTGAAGGTGCTTAGAGGGAAACATTAGAAACCTCTTTTGTTTTAGCATCTTTTAGGCTTTAGTTAGGAGCTTTAGGAGAGGGTGTATTAGTAGATAGGTGTAGGTGTAGGTGTAGTTTTTGGGAGGTGTCATAGTAGAAAAAAGTCACACCTCCCATGTGACTTGTTTTTGGTGGGAATTTCAAATGAGTTTATTTGAAATTTCCCACCTATTTTTTTAGCACATTAGGCTATAAATAGAGGTGCTTCCTTTGTAAAATTCAGATTGGAATTAATCTAAGAAAACTCTACTCAAATTTTGAGTGAACTTTGGAGAGCTTTGAGCCTTCTTCTCTAGTCTTATCTTGATGGATCATTGGAGTCCTCAAGTGGCGGCATCACTCTCATCTAGGAGCATTCCACACTTCTAGTGGCGAGATCATCCAACATTCTTCCATCTTCATGAGCACTCTCTTCTCCTTCCTTTCTTCTCTTTCTATTGTTTTTGTTAGCTTGTGTTCTTGAGTTTTGGTTTGGTGTTCTTGCTGTTTTTTTATGAGTTTTGGTTCGGCAGTTTTATATTTCAGTCCATTCATCTTGTTCCTTTGCTTTTCTTACTCTTTTGTTCGGTTCAATTTGACTAAAATTGGTTCATCCAAATGAGTTTGGGATTTGGTACTAGTTTTTGGTGAGTTCTTGTCTTAGAACAATGATCTAACTCTAAGAAAAGTGTCTCTATAATGTCCAACTCAAGGTGATTCCTAAGAAGGTCAAGAACCTTTTTCTTCTAAGCTAGTGGAATCACATCACCCACGCTACCTTTCTTCCATCAGAGCCCCACCCCCACAGAAACTTCCTTTGAATACTCACTATCCCGTTTGCCACCCCAACAGACATTTTGAAACGAGATAAGTAAAACAGAGGGATAGAAGAGAGAACCGACTTGATCAGGCAAATTCTCCCAGCCAAAGACAATAGCTTGCCTTTCCAACTACTCAGTCTTCTCTTCACTCTATCTACCACCCCAGCCCAAAACTCTTTTTTCTTATGACACCCTCCTATCGGCAAACCTAAATAAACAAAAGAAATTGTCATCACCTCACAATTAAGAATTGTCGCAAAACGCTGAATTGATATTTGTTTTACCCCCACACCTCCTAACTTGCTCTTCATAAAATTCACCTTAAGCCCAGACGCAAGTTCAAAATAATTCAAAGCCGCCTTAATATTGAAAATACTTTTAACATTAGCTTCACAGAAGAAAACAGTATCATCAGCATACTGCAACATGTTAACCTTCACCTTCTCTCTACCAATCTCCAGACTATCTATCATCTTCCTCTTAGTTGCCATTCTAGACACGCCTGCCAAGCCTTTCGCTGCAATAAGGAACAAAAAGGGGACTAACGAGTCGCCTTGTCGAAGTCCTTTTTTTGGGAAGAACTCCTTAGACGGACTACCATTCACTAGCACAGATACTGAAGCATACTTCAAACGGTCTTTTATCCAACAAATCCATTTGCCGTAAAAACCAAGCTTTTCTAACATATAATAGATGAACTCTCATCTTACTGAGTCATACGCCTTTTCAAAATCGGCTCGGAAGAAAACACAGTTTTTCTTCCTTCTGTCATCCATACGTGTGTATAATTCATATACATTATATCTAATAAATTACTGTAACATCATTCTATAGTATCATGCATTATTTAAATAAATTAAACTAATAACATTCAACACAATCATTACAATATATATCATATCCTTGCATCACAATTTGGAATCAACTCAAAAGATATATCATTCTAAGATATATGGGTTCCATTCATCCTGCTATGCTTAAATATAAATTATAAGAAAACTAAGAGAATAAGCTATAACTTTTATGAACACCTTAAATTCAAACAAAATAACTTAAACTTCAAAAATCACAACAATTTTAACTAAAACTAAGAAATTTAACTTTACTCACTAAAACAGACATAGTAAAGTCATAGAAATTATTTTAATTAATTCCAAAGTTATTATAAAGTTAACATCAAATACTACAATTTTCCTTAAGACTACAAAATATAATTAAAAAAGAATCTAACCACTGGGTGCCTACAAAATCACTTATCAAAATTAACAAAAGAAATTATCCCAAAATTCGAGTTCCTAGCTATGGAATTTTCAAAGTAAGACCAAATTCACAAGACACTATCTTTGTCCAGAACAACCCAAAGCTTGCATGCTTTCCCAGACAAAAATAAATAAAAATGGAAAAATAAGTGGGAAATTGAAGAAAGGAAAGACGAGAAAACTTTAAATTTATACTCCATATTGATACTATGTTCTCATTCTTAATTAGCTTGATTGTGGGATTTTGAAGTGAATGAGAAGAAATAATTTGAAGAATAAAACTTGAAGCGGAAGAAAGAAAAATGAAGTTGTTTCGTGAAAGAGAAAAAACTTTTCAAATTGTCTATTCATAACCCTACTTATCTACTAATTTCACCTCTCTCTTTTTCGTTAAGTGTATTTATATTGCAGCCTAAATAAAGCCCAAAAGCCCCTCTGGTTTTACTTTTAACATTTTCTTATAATATTGTTCTTACCCACTGAATTAAACGTAATTATTATAATTCAATAACATTATCAAGAAAACTATTAAATAGCAATTAGATTTAAATATAAAAAATAATTAATCATTGTTTAAATTAGATAATATTTTTATTTTTATTTTTATTTATTTTATAAAAGTTTTCATGTTAGGCACCATTATGCAACTTGACATCTCAGCAAGGCTGACACCTCAAGTAATAACAATCATTTGTCATCACATGGAAAAAGTATTATTAAAAAAAAGAAAAAAAAGAAAATACAAAAATATGGGGGGACTAGACCAAAACCCACATGTTAACAAAAACGATACATACCTATTCATAAAGAATTCTAAGAACAGACTAGATGGAAGTCTATTATACCAATGAAATGATTCTCTATAAATGAACCCTAAATTAGCCAACTTATCAGCACATGCATTCCCCTCCCGAAAAATATGAGTAACCCTAAACCTGATTGTCCCATAGTAAGTAAGACAAGAATTTCATCGATTACGAAACATCCACGGAACATTAGTCCTAACAGTAAACGCAGCACAAACCAAGACCGAATCACATTCAAGCCAAACATTAGTAAGTCCCATCTTTTGAGCTTCCTCCATAGCATGTATAACTCCATAAAACTCAGCAACCAAAGCAGTCTGAACTTCAAGAAACCCTGAAAAAGCACCAATAAATTCTCCCATACTCCCACGAAAAATACCTCCACAAGTAGCAAGACCAGGATACCCCCTAGCAGCCCCATCCGTGTTAATTTTAACCCAACCTGGTGAAGGAAATTCCCATCTAACAGGAAGAGGACGAAGAACTTTCCCACTACGAGTCTTAATACCAAAAAGCTTAATCACGTTGAAATCCAACATATCATTCTTCATTGAAGCTTTAGACGAATTTCCCACTAGACAAGTTAAATCTTTAATTACCGAAATAGCCTTAGAAACTTCAATCTTATCCTGAAATCTAGCATAATTCCTCATACGCCATATCATCCATATAGAAAAGGTTGTCACAGCAAGCTTAATCAATTTAACCAAAGGACTACCATCACTCTTAATAAAAGAAAGAAGATCATCCTTATTAGAGAAATGAGAAGTAAGAAAAATCTTTCGAACCCAACCCCAAATATGTAATGCAGTAGAACATTCAAAAAATAGATGTTGAATAGATTCTTCATGCTTTTAACAAAGCGTACACATAGAACATATATGCAAACCCTTATTCTGAATATGCTGATCCGTAGGAAGTCGCCCATGAAAATTTTTCCAGAGTACTAGAGTTTTGAAAGGCGGAATAGATGAAGACCAAATGAACTTACCCCAATCACATGGAACTCCTGGTTCCAAGAAAAAAGTCCTAGCCGATTTAAGAGTGAAACGACCAGACTCATCTAGAGTCCAATTAGGAATATCTTGTTCCTCTCTAGCCATGATATGATTAAAAAACTGCGGCATCTGCTGTAAAGATAAGGGAATATTCCAATCATAACCTGGCCAAAATTGAGAGACTGTATCTGGAATGCTAGCCCCATCAGATAACCCTGCAATATTTGCTAAAGAAGTAGTAGAACACCATTTATTATTCCAGAAATTAATAAAAGAACCTGTACCAACAGTCCAAGAAGTATAATCAAGTATGATAGAATAAAATTGCTTAATTCCAAGCCAAAGAGAGGAGGATCTATAAACCATTCTAAACTCGTATTTTGATTTAAGAACTCTGGCTTTCAAGAGTAAAGACCAAGGTTTGTTGCTATAAGCAAAGTTCCAAGCAAGCTTAAGAAGATATGCATTATTTTCATGATGAAGATTAATAATATTCAAGCCTTCATCCTCAAGAGGTGAACAAATTTTCGCCTAATTAACGGTAGCGATACCTTTTTTCATAATATCACCAGTCCAAATAAAATTCCGACACCACTGCTCAACTTGCTTAATAAGTGAAACAGGCCATTTATACATATTAAAACTATAAGCTAGAAATCCAGTAATCATTGTATTAACCAGCTGGATCCGACCCATCATGCTAAGAGATTGACCTTTCCAAGATGCTAGCTTCAATTTGACTTTATCAGCCAAAGGTTGAAGAAACCGACCCTTTGGAGCACCAACAAAGATAGGCACTCCTAAATAATTGAAAGGCAAACAACCATGACTACAAGAAAGAATATTTTGAATTTTGGTGACAAATCTTGGAGAATTATCCATGGTGAAGAAACTACTTTTAGAGTTATTAATATATTGACCAGAAAAATCACCATATGTTTTAAGAAAAGTACTCAAATTTCGAAGAGACTTAATATCCCCCCCTACAAAAAATAAAAATGTCATCAGCATACAAAATATGAGAGGGAGTGAGATAACCTTTCGGACTAGCCATATTTAAAATCTTTTTATCATTCACAAGCTTAGAGATACCTCTACTAAGAACTTCCTCTGCAAGACAAAAAAGTAAAGGAGACAATGGATCACCTTGTCTTACACCTCGACTGCAGGGAAAAAAACCCACCAAACTACCATTTATTCTGATAGAAAGCATAGCTGAACGAAGAATTGTACTAATCAAACTGACAAACGAGGGGTGAAAACCAAAGCGTTTCAAAACTAATAATAAGAACTTCCAACTCAGAGTGTCAAAAGCTTTATGAATATCAACTTTGTAAGCCACATTACCTCCTCTAACCTTTTTAGAAAGCATGTTAATAGCTTCAGAAGCAATACCAATGCAATCCTGAATCTGTCTACCCTGCACAAACCCATATTTATTAGGAGAAGTGATTCTAGCAGCCACAAGAGCAAGCCTATCCACTAGTATCTTGGAAATAATTTTAAATTTGAAATTAGCAACATCAATTGGCCTGTAATCTTTAATGGAATCAACACCCTGAATCTTAGGAATAAGATACCACATTACTGTTCATTCCAAGGAGAACCCAATTTTGTTTAAAGAACTGTTGAACAACATTACAAACATCTGTCCCAATAATTTCCCAGCAAGAATGATAGAAAACACCACCAAAACCATCAGGACCAGGAGCACTATTACCGTTAAGATTAAAAACAGCATTCTTGATTTCAGAAAAATCAGGACATTTAATCAACATCATATTCTCCTCAGAGGAAACCATCGCAGGAATATAAGTACCAATAAAATCTTCCATATTATCAGTATCCAAAACATTAGAAATAGACTCAACATAAAGATTTTTATAAAAGTCCAAAATATGATCCTCAATGATTTTAGGATCCTCCGTAACCTCATTATCAATCCGTAGACAATGAATCCCACTAGAATTATTTCTCCTTTTAACCACAGCATGGAAAAATTTTTAAAGATTAAAATATTATTAATATTTAAAGTGATTTCTATTATTAATAAAAATTTATAAAATGATTTCTAAATTGGTATCTAAACTAATTATCAAGATTTTAGTTACTAATATTTTAGATTATAAATTGGTCTCTAAAAAACTAATAAAGACTAATTTTGAAATATAAAGTAGTAAGTAGTTAAAACCTTGGTAGCTATTGGTTAGATATCAATTTAGAAACTATTTTACATACCAATAATTTGTTTAGTTTATAAAATGATCTCTAATTTAGTGAAATAATAACTAATTATTATGATCTTTAAAATTAATTTATACTTAATGATTTTCTTGTAGTATATGGTAACTCATATAATTACTTCAAATACATATTTAATTAAATTTAATTTAATTATGTGACACCCTTTTATTCTCAATATTTTTTAAGTAATAAAATGTGGAAAATAAAAGATAAAATGGTTCACATACGTCACTTTGAATAAAACTGAGGAAAAATTACAAAATAAAATAAGTTTAGAAGATCTTTACAATTCTTAATAATATAAATCATAATAAAAATTCAAAATAAAATTAAAATAAACAATTAATCATTTATGTCACAATGTCACACCTAAATCAAATTATCAAATAGAATAATAATAAATAAATCATAAGTTTCTTCACCTATCACATCTCTTTCCACTCATTAGGAATATGTTAACTTAGATTGTGATAGATTGTGTTTGGATCGAGGAAATAATGTATGGATGTGTGAGGATTTAAGAGAATGAATGAATATGTGAGAATTTGAGAGGAAAGTGTGAATAAAATGAATTTGTTTGACTTGAGGTATGCTAGAGTAGATTTGTGAGAAAAGTTTACTGAAATTTGGGGTGATGTGATGACTATGAGAAATTTTTTAATATTTTTAGAAGGTGTAAAATATAAATTTACAAATTTACTATTGTATTTAAAAATATTTAAATAATGAAATATGAAGTATTTTTATGTAGATTTGAGTTAATTAAAATATTGTAAATTATTTGTTATACTATTGAATAATTTATTTTAGTACTGTTATATAATTATTTTTGAAAAAATATGAGTTACTTAATATTGTTGAAACATACAAAAAAAAAATCGTAAAAATATAATTATCTAAGCTTATACAAATTTACAGTTACATTTATTTATACATTTTCAAAGTTTTTCTATTAATTGAATTAGATTGTATGTACCATGTAGATATTTTAGAGGATATTTTATAATGACATTCAACCCAAACAAAAAACACAAATAACAAAAAATCACGTAAGAGTGAGGAATATATCTTAAATATGTTATAAATACATATAAAAATTTCAGGTGAAACTAAACATTCACATGCATGCATGAACATATACCTAATTAAAAACTCACTTATTTTGAATCAAAAGCACTAATTCTCTTATATCTAAATACATGTGTTATCATTGCATTGCATGAAGTCGTCACATATGAAGTAAGTTATGACTCAAATATAAAAGATGATTCTCATAATCTACTATAAACTAATATGAATTATAATAAAATCGAGATGATGTAATTGATTATGGATATGTGTCATTAACAAAAGTATCTCGACTTTACTTATATCACACAGTGTTGTATTTTAGTATATTTGTTTTGAAATATTTTTGTCAAAAGTGATGTATGTGCACAAATATGATATATTATACTATACATACGTATAGATTTATCCAACTAACATTACATTTTTTTTTATCGGCAAAGAATAAAATGAATAAAACGGGACACTTCAGGGGTATCCCAACCCTTATACAAAACCCAACACCCGCATATAAGATACAGGCTACAAAACAGGCATAAACAATGAAGCATCTAGTAAAAACCCAAAATAAAACATGGCAGAGAGATTTAAAGGTTATAACATAAATAACCCACTATTGAAAACAGCGTATTAAAACTAAGCTTACACATAACCTGCACTTACTCTAATTTTAGTTGCTCCTAGTAGCTTCAGGACTTGCTAGCTGAACTAGTCTTGTTGGTCATCACACGACAGTCCTTCTTGCCAAAAACTTCCACCTCCAACCAGCAATCTGCACCTGACATCTACTACCAACCAACCAGAGACTTCATAACAAACCTGCATTCTTTCCATATCTTCGTCCTCACCCAACCTTACTTAAACACCCTTGTCCACCTTTGTCTACTACCATGCATGGAATACCTGCTACATATTAAACCCACCTGCCAAAGACATCCAACACAGCTGCTGCATAGGCCTGTCTCCATCAAAGATTCTGCATTGCACCCTGCTCCTCCTTGTTGTTACTCCAACACCCTACAACCACCACTTGCACCGCATTCGATCGATTCCACAGCCTCCAGCTAAGCATGACACTACCTATCCTACTGCACCGAGTTCCACCCACCTATTTTGGCATTAGCATGGTGAAGATCCCCTTCACCAATGTTCCTCTTTATTCCATATCCCACCTTATATCTCTTATATTCCAGCATTAGATAGAGTTGCGCCAACATCAAGTTCCACCTTATCTGCATTAGTACCTTCTCTGCATAACTTAAACATCGGTAGAGATTCCCAATACTTTCACATTCTTCTTGTTAGAATTATTCCCACTCCCGAATCTTGACTCAACCCAACCACTTTCCTTTCCCCATTGACAGTCTTCTGACCCAAGACTGCTACGTCTTCCAGTACCCCCATACACCTCACTTCACTCCTCTTAACACCTTTAGCTCACAAGACACTGGATTGGATTTAGGTGCCATTCTGCTAGGGTATAATTAAAGGAATGCATTATGTATTTCATCCATAACCATGCTTTGATTTGAGCTAAGTGGAAAATTTCTTCCTCGTCAACTACCCCTTGTTTGAATACAATTATATTCCTTTGCTCCCACAGACACCGTACTACCGCTGCCCACACGCCTTTCCAGACACAATTCTGTTTATGGTTAATCTGGAGTAAGCAAAATTGTTCAAAGTGACACTGCAAGTCATAATGTTGGACATACAGTATTCCCACCCATCTAAGACAGCGATCCCATACACGTTGAGCAACTTTACATGTCACAAAGAGATGTTGTGTTGACTCATTCTCGCTGCCACACATCACGCACAGTAGTGAGGGGACTGTTACCCGTCTTCTCACAAGGCATGCTCTAGTAGGTAATCTATCTAATAGGACCCTCCAAGTTGTTACCAACACATTAGGGAAGGCTTTAGTCTGCCATAATTGCGTAAACACCCGACAAGGTCTGCATCTAGAACGTTGATTGATACGTTCATACGCTGATTTCACCGAAAACATACTTGAGCTATCACCACGCCAACTCAAGGTATCCTTGGCTTCCCTGCTCAGACTAACTCTATCTACCGTTGTTAACAGCTCGTTCTCTTGTTCCACTTCCCACTGGAACCGTATCCTTCTCCACCTCAACCTCCAACTCCATATGTCTTCCTCCCATACACCTACCTCACTCACCCTCCTACCTTGATCCAATGACACGGAATATAGCCTTGGATATATGACACTTAGAGGACTAGTACCTAACCATGCATCCTCCCAAAACCTCACTTTGTCCCCGCTTCCCACCTTCCAACCTATTTCAACATGGAACCAACTTTCTTCTTCTCCCTCCCCACAACTTTTACCTAGATCTTTCCACCACCAAGAGGGGTACTTCTTATTGTTGCAGTATCGATCTTTCTCTGTGCCATATTTTGATATCAGAACTTGTTTCCACATACCTTTTTCTTCACCCATAAGCCTCCACTTCCACTTTGCTAGCAGCGTCCTGTTAAAATTCCTGACATTTTTAATTCCCAACCCGCCCTCCTCCATGGGTTTACACAATTTCTCCCAGCTCACCCACAGTATAGTCTTCTTCTTCTTCCCACAACCCCATAAAAAACTTCTCTGGATGCCAATAATTCTATCACATACCACTTCAGGTGCCTTAAAAAAGGATAGGTAGAAGAGCGGAAGAGATGTGAAGACCGACTTGACAATGCATATTCTTCCCGCCAATGACAGGAATCTCCCCTTCCAAACGTTCAGTTTTGCACTCAGTCTATCAATGATCGGTTCTCAAAACACTTTCTTTCTAGGGTTACCTCCAACTTCCAGTCCCAGATACTTAAAGGAAACCCTCATTAGGTTGCAATGCAGAGCTTTCGCATACACATCCAACGCCTCTGTGCTAACATTTACACCTGCTAACTTGGATTTATGGAAATTAACCTTCAGCCCAGATGCCAGTTCAAAGCATCTGAGAATGACCTTTATTATGAACACATTAGGAAATGATTCTTCACACAAAAACAGCGTATCGTCCGCAAATTGTAGGACACTAACCTCAACCTCCTTCCTGCCCACCTTGATGCCCGTAAGCAAGTTGGCTTTAAGCGCCTGCCTTACTAGCCCAGACAAACCTTCTGCAACCACAATAAACAAAAAGGGAGCCAACGAATCTCCCTGTCTCAATCCTCTTGTGACTTTGAACTCCGATATGGGGCTACCGTTAATCAATACTGATACCGATGCAGACTCCAGACAGGCTCTGATCCACATGATCCATCTTCTATGAAACCCAAGTCTCTGCAGCATATCAAGGAGGAACACCCAACTTACCGAGTCATACGCCTTCTCGTAGTCTACTTTTAGGCATAGACCCCTTCTTCCACATCTATTTAACTCCTCCACAACCTCATTGGCTACAATTACACTATCGAGTAACCCTCTATCCTTCAGAAAGGCTGACTGACACTCATCGATGACCGATGGTAACACTTTCTTCATACGGCACGACAAAACCTTTGATATGATTTTATACAGGGATCCCACTAATGAGATACGTCTATACTCATCAAGCTTTGTTGGATCCCTTACTTTAGGAACCAAAGCTATAAACAACGCGTTACACCCTTTCGGTATGTTTTCAGATTCCTGAAATGCTTGGACTGCAGTAAGAACGTCGTGCTTGAGGACTTCCCAATTATGCTTAATAAAATTGAAGTTAAACCCATCTGGACCTGGGCTTTTAGACCCTTCACACATCCACACCGCCTCCTTCACCTCTTCTTGTGTGATATTAGAGATATGCTCTCACTATCCTCCTTAGAGAGCTTCTTGAACTGAACGTTATCTAAACGTACCCCAAAATCATAACGAGCCTGAAATCTTTCTTCAAACATGGCTTTTGCTTCCCTTCTTACCACCTCTGGCTCCTCAGACCTTTGTTCTCCCACGTGTACTCCTTTTACCTCATTTCTAAGCCTCCTCCATCTAATTACCGAGTGATAGTACTTAGAATTGGCATCCCCATGCACTAGCCAATTGGTTCTAGCTTTCTGCCTAGCCAAAGACTCTATTTTCTTATTAGCCACTCTCACTTGACCAATGAGATCCAGCCTCCTCTCCCTGCTATGGTCGTCCAGGTTGTCTACGGCATCTCTTGCATCAAGATCCTCTATTTCCTTCAACATTATTTTCCTCTCAGTTTCCATATGTCCGAACACCTCTTTATTCCACACTTTGAGGTCACACTTAAGGCATTTCAACTTGTCTTTAACCTTTATTATGTTGTCTCCTTGGATTGCGTATGCGCTCCACTTAGCTTTTACCATCTCCTTGAACCCTGGTTCCATCTGCCATGCATCAATTGTCCTAAACGGCTTGGGTCCCCAGTCTCTTGACTGACACTTTACTACTATGGTGCAGTGATCTGACACCTCCCTTGGCAAAATGTATTGCTTAGCCATTGGCCATTTCCGCAACCATTCTTCTGACTCCAATACTCTGTCCAGTCTACTTTTTGTTGTCCCGTTTGCTCTATACCACGTGTATTTCTTGCCCACCAATGGTAATTCCACCAGAAAGTTGCTTTCAATAAAGTTATTGAAGCCTATTATCTCTTTCTTCTGACTGCCCCTTTCACTTACACCTTTCCTTTCACTTTCACACCTCACAGCATTAAAATCTCCGCACAAACACCATGCCCAATTCAGATTTGTACTCATAAGGGTCGTAAGTCCCTCCCATAGTGACTCCTTCTCGCCTATATTACATGCCGCATATACATTGACCACTGCGCATCTCAGATTGGCTTTAGTGTGCAACCCGAAAATCATAATAAACCCTGTACCTACCACATGGCTTTCATACTGGAAAGCTTGCTTATTCCACATTACAAGCAAGCTTCCAGCACCTCTGCACCCTTCATTATGGATCCATCCTACTTCGTTGCTCCCCCACAATGAGAAACACCTAATGTCTGAGAACTCTACTGACTTTGTTTCCTGCAAACAAACCACCTCCACATTGTCGTGAGCTATAGTGTTCCTCACGTATTTGGCCTTCGTCCCACCTCCCAACTAACATTACATTAATAGTTTTGCCGAATATTACAAATTTAATAAACCATAATGTACCATTTAATTATTAACATAAAATATGTATGATAAGATGTTAAACCTTACAATTAGACATTATTATTGATATTCTAAGAGATAAGTTACTTAGTGCTAAACATGCTACTATGTATATTTATTTTTGTTAGAAATTGAAAAAGTATAAGAACAAAAGGGGATTTAAGCTTAATTAACAAAAAATTAAATTTATTAATGACCTAAAGTTGAATCTTGTCTTTCCGATTTCCAATCATGCACAGTAAGCCAACCTCTCTCTAATTTCAATATGATTGAACATGTGATCTGTTTTACGTACGTGCATGCGTGGTTTGAAAAAGAAAAAAAACACGATAATATCAATCTAGTAAACAACTAGTCCATTAATGTAAATTTTTCGAGTCACTTATGAGATAGCATTATATGAAAAAGGAATGTGATAAAGGTATATGAAAGGAATCATGCACATAAATCCCATCATGTTAGAACAAAAAAATCTAACTGATTAAAACAGAGATGAAATCTTTAGTCAAATCGGAGGCATTGCATTTGGTGGTAGCTAGTGTAAAATGTGATGGACAAATGCTAAAATCATGGAGTGGATTGGTTGAATTTGATGGTGGATCCACACCCACCATGATCACACTCACTTTGGGTCATCTATCTACTCAAAATCTAAATTCTGACTGTTGTGATTGTGAAGAATGATGAATTATTGGGGTAAAAAGTGGGGTAGATGAATGTGTCACTGTTTTGTGATCCTCTTTTTGAACGAGAAAAGAGGATAAATAAGTGAATTATGTTGGAGTGAGATGGTAGTGTGTACCATTGGTCGCAAGCAATAGTGGGGACTGACTCAACTTACCATAAAACTTTATAATGACAATTGTGTGGTGATGGTTGAGGAAGTAGATGAAAAATTCCACTACTCATTATGCTGAATTTTCTCATTTTCATATGAAAATAGAATAATTTTATAGGTTAATTATCCAAATGTTCAAGTTTTAAATTTTTTAAAATGGGTGAACGATTTTATAGTGAAGTTTTAGAGTCTGTTTAGATTAGAGGTGTATTAACAGCAGAAAAATAAGGAGAAAAAAAGAAAGCCACGTAAAAATACATGCAATTATATATTAATAAAAAAAGTAACTATATTAATAATATAAATATTAAAATATTAAAATAATAATAATAATAATATTTAAAATTAATTTATAAAATAATAATATTAGTTAAAAAAATTAAAATAATGATAATAAGTATTAATTAAAATCATTTAAATTTTTTAATTTTATTGAAAATAAATTCTACATACCCAAATATTAATAATAATAATAATAATAAATATAATTATTTATATAAAAAAATTATAATAATAAATAATATTATTTATATATAATTAATTAATTTTTTTATATATTAAATGAATTTGAAAATTTTAATTTTTTTTTCAATCACAGCATCATATTATTTATAGTTTTTTTATAAAAAAATTATGTTTAAAAATGATAAGAGACTTGTATTTTTTTTATATAAAAGTTTAGTTAAATTATTTTAAAAAATATTTTATATTTTATTATTTAAATATTTTAAAGATAAAGTTAAATTTTTAAATTTACATTTTACACATTTAACAAAAATTAAAATTTTCTCACAATCATCACATCACTATTCGATAAAATTTATTCACATATTCAGTCTAACATACCCCAATTCAAACATAGTAAGTTTTTTTCACACTTTCTTTTCAATTCCTCACACTTTCATCTTTGACATACTTAACTTTCCACTTCCCAATACAAATAAAACATTAATGTATTTGAAAACAGATGATATGATTTAAGTGAAATTATATTTTAATAAATTCGTGTAAGATGATTTATTCATTTCAATAATTTTTTAATATTTTTATTTATTTATTAATTAACTTATCAAATTAATTTTATTTTAGTATAAAAAATCAAATTTTCCATTAGTTTATTATCTTGGAGATCCAAAATTTAGGGATTATGTAATATATTAGTCTATAGAGATAGAAATTTTATGTTTTTGTTGATTATTTAATGTTAAAAAACTGAACTATTTTTAAGATCTTATAAAAAATGTTATATTAAAAAAGAAAGGAAATCAAGAGTATTTTAGTGCAAATAGTTTACTTGAAATTTTATATCACTTTTACAATATATCATATTAGAACAACTTTGAAGGTTTACAACTTGAAGAAAGAATTCTTAAATATCAAGAACAATATTCTTTACAACCTCATGGCAATTAAAATTAAATTATAAAAGTAACAAAAATTTATTTCCAAAGTAAGATATATTATTATTAGAGAAAAACTAAATAAAATATTATATTTTAAATAATATAATACAAAATCTTAATTAAAAATGTTGTATTATAGAACCTCAAAGAATTATATTAAATGCTTTATTTTAAGACATTAAAAAATGGTTGAGAACCACAATTAAAAGGCATATTTTGTAAATTAAAAAAGAAGAATGTCTAAGATGTTCTTGATGACTACCATACGCTCCTCCGTTCCGTGTGGACCCGTCCGTACAGTTTCTTTAATTCTGAAACACCAACGTCAGGTCACCGTGCAGTTCATGCCCACGTGACCCGACCAATCTCTCACATCCATCATTCAACTTTCTCCGTTTCGTAACTCCACCTCCACACCTATTTATCTACCATTATCCTTGTGAGAAAAACACCTATTTTTTCATTCTTTAGTGTTTTATTAAATATTATATTATTTAATACTTTTCAATTGAATTATAATTTTTTTAAAATTTATCATTAAAACTAAAGTTTATTTTAGTTTTAAATAATTTAATATCATTTATATACATATAAATTCAAATTAACATAAATAATAATAATTTAACAATAAAGTTAATATAAATTTATTAACAATATAATATTTTGTTAAAATTATATTTTCTATTTTTTTTTTCTTTCATAATATATACATATATTATTGGTTATTAACAATTAAATAAAAAAAACTCACTTTTATGTGAATTAACGAAATTTGTCAATTCAAATATAATCAGTAGTGTAATTTTTTTTTTATATTTATTCATGAATATTATTGTTTTTTTTTCTTTGTCACATGTTTGCTCTTCATCTTTTTCTTAATGTCATAGGCTTAGTAGGCACCCCACTCTATTTACAAAATCTTACGAGTATGTCATAACTATACTCATATAAAACCAGGACCATCAAAACTTTCCATAAAAATATCTATGATTTAAAGATTTTATTTAAACTATTAGTTCTCATTCTCTCATACTTAGAATATTTTCTATTAGAATAAACAATTTACTAATTCATTCACAAATAATTTACATTGTATTTGATTTAGGGTGGTACTGTAGTCGCATATGGATTTCTGAGAGAGGGGAAGTGAGGATGAAAGGGAATGAAAATATGGAGGATTTAGGATGCTCTCAAATATGAAGAGAAATAAGAGTGGATTTTGTTGAAAGCCACATA
Source organism: Phaseolus vulgaris (assembly GCF_051622355.1). Taxonomy (NCBI): domain Eukaryota; kingdom Viridiplantae; phylum Streptophyta; class Magnoliopsida; order Fabales; family Fabaceae; genus Phaseolus; species Phaseolus vulgaris. The sequence continues at coordinate 7,849,065 of NC_143508.1, forward strand.
AGATGTAAAGATCAATGTGCCCTTACTTTATTTACGTTAGAGAGTTGCATACACTGTCATTACATCTTCGCATGGAGATTCCTGACTTTGATTAAGGAATCTCTTTGACCAATTTGAATGGAAAATGAATGCACAAGTGTGTTGGTGAGAGAGTATGTGCATCATAATTGTGATGCACGAATATATACAATAAACTAAAATAATCAAATTTATCAACTACTTTTTAAATTAATAAACTTCAAGCAGTTTTCATCAATTAACATCTATTTTATATAACAAACAATCATGCAAGAAATTTGGAATTTGTGACCATGTCATTTTCACATTCAAATCTTCTAACCTAGTGTTATACTGAAAGATAAAACTAGTTTCCCTCACCTGAAAAATTTATAAACACCCTCCAAAATTTAAGTTTGAGATACTACACACTAAAAAATTACATTAAAAATATTAAAAATTAAAGTTATTCTTAATTATAGTGAAAAACCCTTAAATAACTATGAACGAAATAACGGAGTGTATTCATAAAACAAAAATGCAATAATAAGCATTTAATGTACTTTAATACATTAATTTAATAAGTTATTGATGAACATTAAGTAATAACAAATATATATAATGCTTTAAGCTAGTATTCATGTAAACATTAACGAATGTTATTTATTACACTTAATATATATTTCGCATTAATAATTTAATTAAATATAGCATTTATGAAATATATTATATTCATTAAGTTTAATAAATATAATGAAAAATATTTAATGAGCTTTGCTCAAAGTATTTAAAGTTACCGTTACTTTTAAACAATTCAACAAGAATTAGTACATTTTATTTAAACAATTAGAATTATTTATACTTATATATAAAGATGTTCTTAATTTTTTTATTAATATTTAATTTTATTATTGTATTATAAATATTGTGTTCTTTCTTATTTTTTCTAAAACATATTAAAACAGTTATTAAAAGTAGTTTGGTTTTGAATGTAGAATAATTTTTTTTTTAATT